>NC_135877.1:13540899-13743399 GCF_031162955.1 Sander vitreus
AGCTCTTTAAAAAGGTCAAAAAGCCCTAAATGTTCCAAGTATATAAACTGAACCATTTAGTTAAATGTGCAAACGTGGTGCTGTACCCACTAAAAACAGAACTGATCTGTGTTAGGGACCAGTCAATATAGTCATCTATTGTTAAGAAAAACAAATCAAATCAAAAATAGTTCATGGAAAACAGTGTGCACCATTTGTGAACCAAGGTTCATGAAGCACAACACCAATTCTCTCTAAGGACCTCTCATCATTATCAAATAGCAAGTAGAATGAATGTTTTCAGAAACACAATATGCACATTATTTATACCAGCCCCTAACTTTATTCTACACTTTACAGTAACAGAAAACAATCTACAACCATCAACTGCTCTACTATAGTTCAGTGGAACCTTTCTTTGTCTTTGCTTAGACAATCAACTATTGTTTAGTAGCGAAAAAAAGCTTAGTACACAGGGTGCAGTTTACATCCTGCCCTACTCCTGCTGCTTCTACTGATATCCAGTTTCACAACATGACATTTCTTTAAACAGGCACCATCTTTCACCCTGATATCACCCTACTCTCTCTCTCTCCTTCTTTGTTTCTCAGTCATTCTTCCTCTCTCGCTCTGCCTCCTGCTTGGCTTGTGTAGTCATCTTGATCTCAAAGGACCTTCAGTTCTTTTGTGCATCAAAGCCTCACACACTTTCACTGGGAACTATTGTATGCACTTGGGTCAGTTGTAAAGAAAAGAACAGAAGGCGAATAGGAGAGAGAGTAAGAAAAGAGGGAGGTAGTAAGAAAGAAACTATCGGGCAAGCCAGGGCCAGATTCAGCAGGTGGGGTTATCCAATCTGCCTGATCGAGTGTTAATTTGAGGCGCTGTGTGTATGCACACTACACAGCATGTGTGTGCATGTGAATGTATGCGAGATGTGTGTGTATCAGCTTACACTCACTGTATATGAGAGAAGTGTGGAGCCAATTGCTGAGCAGAGTTAAAGGGAAGACAGTCTATGGCAAAGGCTGGATATAGAGTTTTATTGTGTTAGGACAGATCCACAGTCACCAGGGAGCAGAGGGGTTTTAAGGGGAAGCTCCTGTATATTATCCCTCAATCTGACCACCAACAAAACAAATGAGCCACAAGGGAGTGCACAGCATGTCCGAAAGCATGCAACACAGGCACACTGGGACTGGAGGGGAACACGTAATTGAAACGACTGATTGAAATCAAAGATCAGCTGACTTATTTGTACAGTAATTGGCACAAGTATTTAAAAGCAGTTTTACCCTGTATCTTCTTTCATCACAGGAGGGTCATCCTGGGCTAGTAAGTTTTAAAACAACTGTTACTGCAGACTTCATCTCTCCTGATATCAAACTCTACACTTCAAAGAAATATTCCAAATATTCCAATACTCTAAAATATCCACCAGCAGCAGCAAAGTTCTGAGAAATAAACTGAAAATAAACAGATAGTGCATGAGTTGTATTACTACAACACCACACAAACAAAAAACCTACTCAGCGTAAACTGAACCCAACCAAACAACCAAAGACAAAGCTAATGATTCTTTTTTTTTTTTTTTTTATTGAAATGACTAATCCTAGTTTAATTTTCGGCAACAATAATTATCAATATATCTTAAAGTCATTGTTCATCTTCTTAAAATCATTAAGACAGCTACGGTGGTGCTAGCCAATATTATCTGATTCCTTTTCAACAGTAATAAAGTGGATTAGCTGCTCTATGCTAAATGGATTACAATGCTAATCTCTGCTATCACATTAGCACTACACCATAGACATTCACTGCCAGACAGACTTAATTTTGCCTCAGAGTAGTGGGAAGGTGAGAGATGCATCAGGCCCACACATAAATGCACACATACAAATAAGGATGGTGTTCACACAAGCTACTGCGTCAATAAAAACATTGGCATTTCACTCTCTTTCTTCTTTTCCTTTCTCTCTCTCACACACACACACACACACACACACACACACACACACACACACACACACACACACACACACACACACACACACACACAGTCTGGCTGGAGCTACTCATATGGTAATGTCGGATACTCTGGGGAGGGTGTCGAGAGAGTTACTGGTGCTTTTGACTCAGAGAGCACACTTCCTCAGCTCTGCAAAATATGTGTAGTAAACAATTCTTCGATAGCTCTGTGTGTGTCTGGATCTGTATGTGTGTGTATCTGTGGGAGAAATCCATGTTAAATCACAGATCATACAGAGAAAATACTTGTCCTCCATCAAGCGACCACCGTGGCCATAAACTGTATCCCCCTAGTGGCTCTGAGAGATAACTACACTAACACCATCACTGAAGACAGACATAGAGACAGTGGCTTCTACAATTAAAATGCAGTATAGATGCACCTCAAGTATCTTTCTCTGTGATCTTGAGTGTCTTCCAAGCTATTTAGACCTTTTGAGATCAGTGGCTATCCTTAATTTTCTTTATTTATTTAATGTAATCTACCATTACATTAGAACATATTGTGAGGGCAGTGTTGATACTGTATATCAGAAACACTCACAACTATAGATACATTTAAATAACAGTTTCAGTGTTACAGCTCAGAGAAAAACCAATGCAACCCAATGTGCAGATGGTATTTCTGCTTCAAATTTATCAATGAAAAATAATGTGCCCAAAGTGACTATCTCCCTCTCTCCATGGGGCTAACAGCTAGCAGAAGGTGTGATACAGACAGGGAAGCCATTCCGGTGTGAAAAACCACAGGAGTACCCTCTCTCAGTTTCCTAGTATTGGCACTGTGCACCACAGAAGCACATGGAAATTACCACTCTTCCTCTGACTGAAAAGTGTACTGGTAGAGTCTTTATCTTACACATGCTGTTCAACAGAATCAAATTACTGTAAGACCTGTGGTTAAATTATTTATCTTATGTTGTACAATAAAATCAACAAATTATATCAAGAATACAAAATATAATATATCAAACATACAGATCTAACAAATAACTTCTAATCTATTTAAATTCTATTATCAAGTTATTGCAAAGTCAAAAGTCACTGATTGCTCGCCTAGGTCTTATCCAGTTTAAAGTGGTACAGAGATTGCATTTTTCACAATCAAGGCTCTCAGAAATTTACCCAGAGGTGGATGATACCTTTGTTAAGTGTGGAACAGCTCCCTGCCATCTTAGCCATATGTTTGTCCTTTGTCACAAACTTGAAAATGTTTGGCATTCTATCTTCAATATCCTTTTAGACATTCTTCAAGTCCAGTTAGACCCATGCCCCCTACTAGCTATTTTTGGTGTTTCACCAGTCTCACGGCTTCTTAACAGAAGACAGGCATATGTTGTTGCCTTTGCTACTCTGCTGGCAAGGCGTAGGATCCTATTCTCCTGGAAATCCTCACAGTCCCCTTCTGTGTCCCTGTGGTTGAAGGACCTTATTTTCTTTCTAAAATTAGAGAAGGTGAAATTCACTCTCAGAGTGAATACTGAGAACTTTTTAAAATGCTGGAACTCTTTTATTACTTATTTCAATGAGCTACAAACAATTCATTGATTAGGGTGTGCATTCACCCTCAACCACTTTTTATTCCATTGTTTTTTTTGGTGTTTTTTTTAATCTTTTTATTTATTTTATTCATTATTTTTATTTTAAATGATCACTTAATTTGTTTTCCCAGTAAATGCTTGTTTGTGCTTGGGGGGTGGGTGTTATGGGAATAGGGATGGTATGGGCTTGGGAAAACAAATCTTTATTTTATCCTCATTTATGTTGTATAACTATTGTACAATGTTTGAATCTATTGTCCTGACTTCATATAATAATAATAAAAAAACCTTGAACTATTGTCTGAATCCAACAGACACCTTACATATCCTAGGTGAATAATGTTGTTGCCCCTCTGGAACTTTCTTCTGGTGGAAATTGCACTTTTGTACCTCTAGTTACACATATGACCTCTTCTATTCATTTTAGATAAGCTCTGAGAACTGGTGTGCCCTTATGTAGAAATGACTCGACTCAAGTGATGAGATGGATTTTTACCATTTTAGGAGTAGTCTAGTCAATCCTCAGGAGACATAAAAAAATACTGCTGTAGTAGCGTTAGTGCAGATAGTGGTTGTGGCTAAGTGCAGGAAATACACAGTCAAAACTACCCCCTCTTGACAAGACCACATGGGGGAAACAGCAAATTCAAAGTGTGCTTCTTAAAACATACAATAACTGAAGGGGAGGAACTGTGTGTGTGTTTCTGAGTGAGGACTGTAAGAGTGATTGGAGAATTGTGTCCTTGCTTGTTATGGCATGGGTTTTGGGGTGGAAAAAGGAACGCTAGTCACACAGAGTTGCAGTCTGTTAAGCATGGCACCCACACTAACACAACATGGCTGGAACACACACCATGAACAACATGCTGCTGGTGGAAGCCAGAATAAGCTGCTGACTATGGTATCACTGTGGTCTGACATGGGCTGTGCAACCACAGTGAGGTGAGTGGGCTGGAGAAGAATGTCATCCAAAGTCACACAGCATGCTGGGAAACTTAAATTACCACAGAATTTGTGCAAGGAACTCCATCAAATCCCTGAAACGTGCATGGGCAAACCCAGTGTCAGTGCCAGCATTTCTACAGCCAAAAACAGTAATAAACCTTCTTTTCTGCATGATATCCACATAATAAAATGATAAGTATTGTTCAAAAATGTACTTACAATACAAGATGCTTTAAAATAAGATTGTATTTATTAACTAGGGTATTGCAGTATATTGGTAATCATTCACCAGTGCAAGTTCAGAAATTCTGTTAAGTAACGTTGACCTGAAAACAAAGGTAAATCATGTTGTAAATGTCTATTAGATCTGTAAAACTACTTCTTAGTTTAACACACCTACCATACCTACTGTAGCTGTGCATGGAGTGTAGTTTTACAAAGCAAGTGCATTCACTTTTATTTATATTTTGTTGGTACATATTTGGGATAAACCGGCTGCTGTTGCTTTTCCCTATGGGACTCAAACCAGGTCACATTCCTTGATCTCAGCAATGAAATTGCTAGCTATGTTATAATAGTTAATATTATAATAATTCCTGTTTAAACAGTTGTAATATCACTTGACATTACATGTTAATGAAAAATATCAAAACTTTACCCATTTACAGTGTTAATTGAAGTTTGACAATTTTAACAAATCGGTATCTTTCAGTGATTTCATTTTAAGTCCAAGTTCAAGAGTCCAAGCACAATTTGCACACAGAGGTCTCCTGGGGTCTCCTCTGTAAGCCCTTGGGTTTCTACCCTGTTCAAGATATCAATCAGAAACATTTTGGCGCGCCAACAGCATAGCCACATGCCAAATACCAATGTAAGCCAACCACACTTTGCTCAAGTTTCGACCCTCTTTGTCCAACCACAGCAGAGGGTTAGGTATTCAACTAGACAAGCCAAGACATGCAATAAGAGCCTAGAAAGAGAGACAGCCAGACAGACAGACAGAGACAACTGAGAACATTCACTGTGAAAGAGACATGAAGAAAAAAAACAACGTATCGTCACTACATAATGGCAATGTGTCTCTCCACGCATTCTATTCATACCGACAGCAACACAATGGTGGCTGTCTGATTGCCCAAATCTGTCCAGCTCACTGAAACATATGGCAGACTGAGAGAAATGAGGGGGAGGAGGCAGACTGGATCCATCTCTCAGTGTCAATCAATGCCAGGACAAACTCTCCACTTCCACATTCAATGCCTCAATATATAGGCGAGATAGATTGGTGTGAGACTAGTGGGGGGGCGTGTGGATGATTTGACATTAATCTCAGGGTATTAACGAGGATGTGGCAAACTAATGTAGGATGCCAGGCTGCTCGTGTAGCATTGCTGGAGCAGAGAATCACATATGATCTGCTATTCATCGCCAGGAGTTATTACAGACAATAAACAGACAGGCACGTGTTTTTATTCTGTCTGAGACGAAGACTGGCCAGAGAGGAAGGCACTAAACATATGTTGTTTCTAAAACAAGTACTGCAGGTGACATATGAATGACTAATGTCATGGTACTTCAACACCTACAATGTCTTTTGGCAGAGTATTTTATGTTTTATGACAAGCTATAATGGAGACATCTTGCAGTTATCCAAAGGTACAACATGAACTCAATGCTTTACTGCTTTCCTTTATGGAAGTAACATATTCATTCAGTTCATTAATGACACTTTACAAATCCCCCCTTCTTTCCCTCATCCTTCCTTCCTTCTGGCTTGACTCCTCTCTCTATAGGAGGATGAGTGGGCAAAAAACCCCGCAGTGGAAGGGAACTCATTCTGTGCTTTAAATTACTATTCTCTGTTTTATGTTTGCGATTAGGCATATCTGCTACACAGCAGGATTTTAATTAATGCAATTCCCCCCGATGCCTGCACTGTGAGAGAAGGTGCTTTGTGGGTGCAAATCAGGGAAATGTCATTGTTAGCAGGGAAGTACATACAAAGACTTGCATTGGCAGCATCGCACCTAGGCAGAAATTTGACCTCTACAATGGCCCTCCTGTCGGGTTTGGTTTCAGAAAGGTTAATCCTCTGCATATGTTTTATTTTGGTTAGGTTGTTAAGGCACAGGAGGTTAAAAGAGAATTCTGGAAAAAGTGGCCTGGGTGTGATTGTGTCAGCGCAGCAGCAAAACAAAGTAACTAAGGAGGAAGAGGAGCGTTGCATAAATACAGGTACTCAGGAAAAAAATTAAATCTGTTTTAAGTTTTGTGCGTGAGGAAAACATACAGACACTTATGTTTGTTGTATTGGTGCTATTTCAGTCTCCACCACCTCACATCTGGGATCTAATATAGCACAGAGCCACAGGGGGACCCCTGGCTCAGTGACTGACCGTTGTGGCATTAAGGGTGTGGTACCTGTTAGCCTGTAGGTCCATGCGGCCTACTAATCTAACCGTATCCCCCTGCTGAGAAGTAGACAGAAAAAGCAAGGAGAGAGGCAAAGAGAAGGACAAGAATGTCATTGTGAGGGATGATCGTGTTGGATGTGAAAGGGGACAATTGTCTGGAGGCTTCCTAACTTATTTCTCCCCCTGCTCTACTCTCCTTCCTCATTTTCCCCAGTGGCTTCAAAAGGTGAGTGGCAGGTCTCCCTGCTATCATTCCCTTCACTGCTGAGCTGCCTTAGAGCACTGTGACCAGGCAGGGGGCTCACAGCTCAGCTTTTCCTCCTCTGCTACTGCTTTTGCTCTTTTTCCCTCTCTCTTTCTCTCTCTCTCTCTCTCTCTCTCTCTCTCTCTCTCTCTCTCTCTCATTCTGTCTCAATCTGTAAATCATGAGATTAACTAAAATACCTGCATCCTTATGGCCAGTTCAATCTTAAGAACATTTGTGACCGCTTGACTTCTAACAACTCACTTAGTTTCTCTGATTTACATTTTTCCATCTGTTCTTTTCAAAATGTCATCCTCTCTTTCTTGATATGTTTGTTGCAGACTGTATTCCTCTTCTGCTGGAACGATGCATTTGGTATGTTGTCTTAGATTCATCCGCCTTTTTCAGACTGAAAACTTTTCACCCACTGTCAGATGTGACCGATAATAAAAACCCTTGCAAACTTGATGGGTTGTTTTTTCATTTCTCCCTGCAAACCCTTTTGGTATACTGTATAGTTATTGATGGTACCCATGTTTCCAGATAATATAGGAAAAGGGCCTGCAACTTGATGATGTAATCTATGTGGAAGTGGACAGGAAGGGCTCTTAATAATAATAATGTACTTTATTTGTCCCCTTGGGTAAATTCATGTTTTCATTCTGTTATTTTTTCTTGATTTACACACATGCACATGCAACAAATGTGGAGACATGTCACAATGTTGGGTCACCGCAGCACAGCGCCCCGGGCAGTAAGGGTTTTGGTGCCTTGCTTAAGGGCACCTCGGCAGTGGCCAGTAGGTGAACTGGCACCTCTCCAGCTTTCAGTTCACACTCAGTACCTGGCCCATCCGGGACATCAAGTCAATAAGACAAAACACTCACAAATGTATTCAATGTGCAGAGTGAACTGTAAAAAGCCTTTCTTTGCCTGGACAATTGCCCCTTTCCAATTCCTTATTCAAAAACTATTCATTTTCTTGTTCCTTTCCCTCTCAGTCACCTCTTTTTATTCTTATGGTGTTTCTTTGTCAATAACATTTTTCAGTTTTGCCATTTTTCCTTGCAATAGGCATCATTCTATTACTTTTACTGTGCAGAGAACATGTCAGAGCTTTTCTCTCTCTACACAACCCTTCTATTCCTCGTCATTCGTTTCCTCTGTCTTTTCCCATCCAATTCATCCTTTTCCATCCTTTCCCTGTCTCATTAGAGCCGCAGCAGGGTGTTAGAGGCGACAGGTAGAGATCTCCTGACAGACCTCATTTAGTGCAGACAAATACCTGGCCTGGCTGAGAAAAACCCTTACGCACATTTCTCTTTCAAACCAATTAGTTCCTCTACTGTTTTTCTTTTCTTTCACCATTATTCGGCAGTGATAAGAGCTGCTGTTCCCGCCACTGCTGCTGCAGCCACTCAAGGACCCCACAGAGGCAATGGCATAATTTGAGCACACATCACCACCTGTGTCTCTATTAGTGGTGCAACCTGGTGCAGTGATACAGAGTGGTCTGCACCCCATTATATTTTGTGACCAGAGGCCACTGTGTGAAAGCTAAAAGGCTTTGGGAGCCATTAATGAAGTCAACATGCTCCCCGCAGTAGTGAGGGCACCAAATCAGCCTATTGTGTTGAATCAAGACTTGGCCTTTCAGGCGACACAGCAGTGCTCAAAACCCAGAGCTATGGACGCCATTCTTTTGTAAGAGTACAGCCGGAAAACTGTTTCAGCAGGTTGAATAGCATAAATACAGCCTGTTGAGTATAATCATGTTGAGATTACACTCAGGGAGCTGTATTTTGTGTGTGTATCCTATACAAGTGTAGACAAGTGTACACCCAGGAAGCTAGACATATGGTAGAGCAAGAGGTGGCATCTTTGATGCGAGAGAAGCGAGGGAAGAGAAGAAATAGGAGGTTAAGGTTATACTTATTCTATTTATTGTGACAGTTTTCTATACTAATAGCATAACGTCATAAATATTACTGACTTCCAGTTAAATGAGAAAAAAAAATAGAACTATGTGGGTTTTTTTTGCATTAATGACCATCAATTGGAGTTGCTGTTTATCACAACACTGCTCCCTCATTTCCCTGCCTCGTTCCCTCCCACAATGACTGGCATTCAGACTTAGCCAAAATCTCTGCCCAAAGCGCAAAGAGCATATGTGCATGGAAGCTTGTTTGGGAAGTTGGTAAGGTCCAAGCTAAAGACTGAAAAAGAAAATGTCAAAAATGTCAAATGTTATAACAGGACAATATTGCCCATTCTTCCACGGAGTCACATAAGTAAACTTAATGTACTTATATTAGTTGACCACATCCTGCTTCGTTTACTGTCAATCACCAATTTATTCAACCACTGAGGATAATGAATAGATGATCTGTTTGTTTTTTTGATCAAAGGAGACACAACTCCAAGATAACCTAAGGTCATGATTAATTGGACACACAAAAATAGAAAAACCTTAGATCAACTTCACATAGAACAGGTATCTAGCTCTCTTCGGGAACTTCAGATGAATATGAGCTCTTTACATAATGATCTGTTGACAGACTTTGATCAGCATTCACAGGGTCATCTCACAAGCACACCCAATGTGACCTATATCCATCTCTATGTAAGGTTGTGTTTCACAACACAATAACAAGGGTTCATTCTTTCATCTTAACAGAGCAAACTCAATAGGTTTTTCTTGATTGGAGCATACTCTGTTTCTATAAAAGTCAATCAGTAGTCTATCCAACCATGGTGGTGGTGAAGGGCCGGGTCCCCAAAGAGATGTCTGGGTCTGATAATGAGCTACTGACAAGGCTCAGATCAACTTTAGCCAAGGGATGACTTTGAGAAATCTTTAGTCCCTATTTATCCAGAATACGCTTTGCTTTAGTAGTTATCTATCACTTTCTTTTACTGCTTATCAGTCTGTCCTTTTCTCTCTGGTCAATACAAATTTTCGGCTTTTTTACGAGGGTAAACACAGCAGTTCATTGACTTCAAGGGTGTGATTTGTTTCCTTGGAGATAACCACAAATACATAAATACACAATGAGACACATTCACAAATTTACGCTCAAATATGCACAAAGACAATTTCAAGAAAGAGTCAACAAACCTGAACTTTTAACTGTTCAGCCACAACAAAAAGTAAGATATGAGGGGAGAGAGCAGTGTGTGTCTGTGTGTTTAGGTGTGTGAATAATAGATGTGGAGCTGAGAGCCAGATGCTGTCTGAGAGCAGACATCACCCTGGATCCTGTTACCACACACTGCCATCAGAATAACTCTGGAGACACAAGTGCACACACGCACACACCATGCACCAAGTTTAGGCATTGATACACATGCACAGGGCTATTTACGTGCACGGTCCTGTGCACACAGTCACATACACGGTGACCTTTCTGCATCCCTGTGCTCTGTTTGTCAACACAACACCATGTCTTTCCTGTGTCTTTGCCCAGGTGTAATCACACCTCAGTTCAGTAATATGATCAACGGGAATTTAAACTCTTTTTAAAAAGAGGTGAAGTTGATAAAGTACACATTTATGCAGCAATATTCCTGAGAGCAGTAGAACAATATTCTACTGGTGTCACCCTCAGACTAGATTCAGTACACACACATAAATGCACACATGTTAAATCTAATGACCACTGACTGAAGCTGAAGATCACACATGCTCATGAATTCATGAATTACAAATAGTCTTCCTTTCGGACTTGTGCAGAATTGTGGGTGTGTGTGCGTTTGTGTGTGCACCAGAGTATATGGGAAGCATTCATTGCTTACCCTTCAGTTTTATGTTGCAGTGATTTATGAGGTTCCCACCAAAGTTTCTAATTAAATAGGGAAGCACATCACAACCAATTCCTCAGAGATAAGCAGGTGTGAATTTCTGTGTTCCCTCCTTATTGTCTGTGCTACAGCAGTGTGTACGTGTGCATGAAGTATACGCGCATGTGTCTGTGTGTATATTCCCCCAAGGGCGCTTCCTTTTTCTCTCTCATCTCTCCTATTTGCCTTTATTCCTTTATTAAACAGACTTCCTCCATTACACCTGTTTTCCTACTGAAGTGAAAAATTACATTGCTGGCATGGCAGGGGACAGAGAGAGGGAGACAAAGACACAGGCTGAGAGTGAGAAAATATAAAACAAGGAGAGTGAGGGGGACAGGTAGAGCGAGGAATAACACTGCAGTAAACCCTCAAGGCATGTGCTATAATAATGGAATCATTGGAGGAAAGATGGAGAGACTGAGAAAGAGCAAGAAGAATAAAGGCCAATGTCCACTGAAAATTGTTTGGATACATTCAATGAAGGCTGTGTGTGTCGGAACAAATACAGAACTGGTTGATATAAATGTTTTCAGAGTCCACCAGCCGCAGGAGCAGCAGGAGCCGTGCCTGATCAGGTATTCCTTAGTGTTATTTTTGCCACATAATTAACTTCATTCATTTAGCTTACAGTAGTATATTTATGGCGAAACTGCATAAATGGCTGAAGCATAAAAGATTATTTTTTTTCAGTAAAAACGCTATGGAAGTATTATATTTACCCACAAAGAAACCTCCCATGGCTAACAATGAAATGTGTTTTCAGGAGTTTCTATAAATCTAATATTGTATCCCTTTGTTGAGACATGTGATTAAAACTGCAGTATCCTTTTCCTTTTTTGGACTCAACCATCAGACAAAATGTATAACAATCCTAAACAAATCACTGTAGCTGCAGGAAGGCCCAAGATAATCAGACCAGTTTCTTTAAGTCACTTCTACTTTCTTTTCTCTTCTCCCCGTTTTATTCTCACTCCAAACATCCACCAGAGGCAAACATTAATAACAACACACAAGTTCATTTCTATATTTCCTTACCCTGAAATATGTCTCACACACTGGAATTGTTGCATTAGACAACAACCCTACTTAAACTTTTATGCAGCAATCGGTTTTGTTTGGGCTTGTCAGAAAAATTAATCACTATGATGGATTAGTCCGAGTGCCATTCATTACTTGGTTGTATAGCAATTGCTTCAAGTTTTGTGATGCAAGCTAAATTATGTATTCCATCCATTTTGCTCACTTTGAGTCAAGAAAATGATTCCCAACCTGGTCATGAACTCATTACGTAAAAAATTGCCGTCTGTATCATTTTCAAATACATTTCGTCTCTTATACCAATGAAGTAGTCACAAGTATAAGCTGTCCTTTCACTGACTCCACGGGAGGTTTTTCTAAAATTAGCGCTTCTTTATCAAGGGAGTGCATTAGAGTTTCACGCCCATGTATTATGCCTTAGCACAAACGCAATGTTTGTGCATGATAATGGAGGCTTCACAGTGGGAGTCAAATAACTTCACCCCATAAATAAATCAGCATGTTGTTTCAGGATGATTGGTTATCTAATCACAAAGACAATGGAAGAAATAAAAGGAGCATGCAAGCATGTTCGAATAAAAACGATACCTTTACAACTATGTATGTGTGAGCATGTAAATGCATCAGTGTGTAATTACACTGACTCAAAACATGGAAACAAACACATTAGCTACTACAGTGTAAACATAATTAACATACACACTTGGTGGTATGCAAATTTAATTCTGGGTCGATATTAATGATAATCTGTCATAGCACAGACTCTAGCTTGAATATTGTTCCCTATTTCTCTCTTCAGACAGCTGGTTTTAGGTATGCATGGATAATTTGCTGATGACAGTCTAAGCTCATCTAATAACCACATTCTCTGTCTTACCTTTAACTCCCACTGTCCCATGTCTCCTCTGCACTGTCTATCTTTCCCACCACTTCTCTGTCCTCTCTCAGTCCTATCTACATTCATTTCTCCAATGTCTACCTATTCTGCTCTTTTTACGATGTAACATATGAAAGTATGAGGAGAAAACAGGCAAACCAAGTGCCCCTGTTGGAGCATTGAAGCAGAGCAATCCTGAATGACAGAGAGAAAAAGAGACAAAGAGGAGAGATTGAGAGGAACTGAGACAGATCCACTGGAGAATGTTCAGATAGACATGGGTGTACGCTGCACTAAAACTCAAAGACAGATAAAAGTCAATTCTATCTCAGGGAGAGAGAGAGAGAGAGAGAGAGAGAGAGAGAGGCACTTAAGAGGATATTTGGTGAATGGAGCCTGTCAGCTTGCGTTGTGCAGAAATCCTCTTATACCTCAAAATTTCAATTAGGTGAGAAAGCGTTTTGGTGCGGTGCGCTTCTCTCATTCTGCAGAGGAAGTACAAGGTGCATGAGGTGGGATTTGTCACAGCAGCGACAGGCCTGCTCCACCTACATTATAATTCAAAGAACACACACACACACACACACACACACACACACACACACACACACACACACACACACACACACACACACACACACACACACACACACAAACACAAAGTAAGCTCCCCCTTCCACCTGCCAAAGCCATTTCGAGTGACAACAGTTGTACACTTGATGCTACTTCAGTGTTCAGTGAGCAGTGTTGCAATTGAGTTTGTTCCACTGAAGAGGATCTGAAATACTCCACAAGTTTGCGTTGGGCTGCTGTCGTCTGTATGACAACTAGAATTACACTTTGTGTCAACCTCTCCAAATGATACTGACTTACAGTAATTACAATGCCAAATGTAGCAGCCCATTTTCATGGTTTGTTTTCATTTCATTCCCACCTTAGTGTTTCACTTTCATTTTACCTTGTCTGTCACTATCTCCCTGACTATCATACATAAAAAAAACAAAATACCTGACTTAAATTCTGAAATTGTGTTTAAAAGGTAGGGAATGAGTCCTTACCCCAAGTGAAGGAGTTCAAGTACCTTGGGGTCTTGTTCGCGAGTGAGGGGACAATGGAGCGGGAGATTGGTCGGAGAATCGGCGCAGCGGGTGCGGTATTACATTCAATTTATCGCACCGTTGTGACGAAAAGAGAGCTGAGCCAGAAGGCAAAGCTCTCGATCTACCGGTCAGTTTTCGTTCCTACCCTCACCTATGGTCATGAAGGTTGGGTCATGACCAAAAGAACGAGATCCAGGGTACAAGCGGCCGAAATGGGTTTCCTCAGGAGAGTGGCTGGCGTCTCCCTTAGAGATAGGGTGAGAAGCTCAGTCATCCGTGAGGAGCTCGGAGTAGAGCCGCTGCTCCTTCGCGTCGAAAGGAGCCAGTTGAGGTGGTTCGGGCATCTGGTAAGGATGCCCCCTGGGCGCCTCCCTAGGGAGGTGTTCCAGGCACGTCCAGCTGGGAGGAGGCCTCGGGGAAGACCCAGGACTAGGTGGAGGGATTATATCTCCAACCTGGCCTGGGAACGCCTCGGGATCCCCCAGTCGGAGCTGGTTAATGTGGCTCGGGAAAGGGAAGTTTAAGGTCCCCTGCTGGAGCTGCTGACCCCGCGACCCGATACCGGATAAGCGGACAAAGATGGATGGCTTTTAAAAGGACAATTAAGGGTTCAAATATCTACTAAGTAAAAATTAGTTTCTTTATAGCTTTTCTAAAGTTTTTAACAGTTCAGAGGCTCAAGAGTTTTGTTTATTAATTCCGGTTTATTACAACTTGGGTCTTAGTTATGGCCATTATTCGTTTTTGTGATAATATCGCACTCAAAGTAACAGCTAAGATCTGGGAGCATGGAGACATGACTGCAATGAAGTCCGAGGAAGAAAGAAACATGAGCGGAGTATGGATTGGAGTATGGAGTATGTATTGGACCACCAAAGTTGTAATAAACCAGAATAGCTGTCTGAAACCACCTACACTAGAGGATGGATACCCGAAACGAGGCCGCCGGGACCCGTCGGGACCCGTCGGGATGCAGCAGTACCCAACGGGCCCGGCCGGGTTCGGACAGATATTTAGAAATGATGTTCGGGTTCGGGTCGGGCTCAGTCACATCAGCACGATAAGGCATTGAACATTTTAAATTTAAAACAGCTCATTATGTAGGTGCGTGCCTGTGTTTTAACGTGCGCTTGTTGCCCCGTGTGCAACAACATCTTTTGACATTTCCGAATGCCTTCCTACAGTTGCTTAATAAAAGCGGGCTTTCCACACAAACAAACTATGTGTCATTAGTATGAGAAAAAAATTAGATTTTAACTGTGTTGGGCTTGGACTGGGTTCGGTTACTGCTCTGTCGGACGCAGGCTTGGCTCGGACAGAAAAATGTGGCCCGATACGCACTCTAGCCTACACATGTTCCACGGTAAAACTGCTCTGCGCTGCCCGTTCCATTATTTTCCTATGGGGAGAGCGGTCCCGTTTAGGCGCAGCGTTCAAATTTAAAACTAGTTCAACTTTGACCTCGTTGCCGCTGACCTTTCAAGGCGCAACCAATTCCAGAATGTTCCCGCTTTACCTCTTCGCTCTGCGCCCTACCTTGCGGTTTTGCCGCAGATCATGTGTAGGAGGCCTGACTATACAAAAAAACCTACTCACTTGCACCTCCCCTCTCTAACTTCTCCCTTCTCCAATCCATCACAATTCCAGACAAGTTTATGCTCTTTTCTCCTTCCCTCATCATCTCACCATCCCATCTCTCTCCTCAAAGCATTTCACCCATTTTGTTATCTATTCCCTCAGCATTCTTTGCAAACCATTTGTCTCTTGTTACCTCTGCAAACTTTTTTCTCTGCCCATCTAGCCCTTTTGCTCCTTTCTTTCCCAAAACTCTATCCTGTCGTTCTCTTCCTCTCACCTTTCCCCCCCCTCGCTCTATTCCCAACTTCCCAGGTGGCTTTCATCTTCCCCAGGTTAGATTACTGTAAAGCACTGCCTGTCTGCCAGCATTCCTGAAAGCTTTTCATCTCTGCTCCGATTCATCTGGGGAGACAGAGAGAGCTAGGGAGAGAGGGTGAGGAAGAGAGAGAGAGAGAGAGAGAGAGAGAGAGAGAGAGAGAGAGAGGAATGTAGAGGACGCAAGAAGAGAGAGAGAGAGATGGCTGTGTTGTGCTGCAACTATGGATTTTAGAGCTTTAAGTGGTTTAACCTGCACCGCACACTGCATTGGCTGATGGGAAATTTCCTCGCTGGTCTCTTGGCTGTCTGTTTGAAACGCCCACTCAGAGCTGAGAGCACACCTCACTGGGGACAGACAAATATGTGCACACATACACGCACACATTGGCAGAAGCAACACACAAAGAGAAACTCTTTAAACACAAACAACTTACGCAATATAATACGTGTACAAACAAACCAGCATAGTCTGAATGTACATTACACATGTGTAAGTTAACACAACAATATGTATATTAGAGTGAAAATAAAAACCAAGAAAATTGCCCAAAAAATGTTATAAAGAAGAGAGTAAACTGCAACAAAAAAAAACTGATGACTCTGATATACAATATTATAACTTTTCCCTCTATGCAGATGAACAAATATACAGTCTACCAGACGCCACACACAGAACTTTATAATCTCCACAGCCTTGGCAGAAAGAGTGTATGAGATGTAAATGCAACAGTAATTGTGCCTGTCTGTCTGTCTGTCTGACTGTGTGTGTGTGTGTGTGTGTGTGTGTGTGTGTGTGTGTGTGTGTGGATAGCAGCACATATGAAGAATTAAAACCAAAATGTGCTTTCTTTAACCATGTTTGAACAGCAAATCCAAAATAGCCACTACTTCATTTAGTGAATCCTCCTACGAATAAGCTCAGTATCTGGAGTTTAAGACAGACTAAGCCACTCCATTTGGGCATGGCCTGACTACTGATTTTATAATATCTTTGGGCCTAGGGCTGTAAATAAATTGGTATTGTAGGTATTGATTAATTTATGTATTATGCAGTATGTGAGAGCATTTCCACTATGGATTCAACCTAACTTGGTATTCTTCTTCAGACACACAGTCACATCCAGATCTCATTGTAGCAGCTCTATCCTCTATGATAGGGCTGTGTGATGATATGGTGCTCTGAAGTATTATGGGCATCCCTGCATGCGATATTTATGGGCTGCCAGGCTCCCAGCCCTACTCACAACTCCCACACCCTTTAATCTTACTGCTGTCATCTACTGTCATTGCCTTATGACTATGGCCTTGGCTAACTGCCAGCTGACACATAGGCACTAAGTGTGTGTGTGTGTGTGTGTGTGTGTGTGTGTGTGTGTGTGTGTGTGTGTGTGCGCGTGTGTCAGTGCGTGAGTGAGACTGTCGAAATACATCATTGTATAGTACAGTAGAGTACAGTAGTAGTACAGTATGTCAGTCAAATGTAGGCCAGAAGTGATAGGCAAAAAGGAGAAGTGCTCAGTTGATAACACAAGTAAGGAAACATGCTGTTTGTTCGTATACAGACAACAAACCAATAATACATGGAAAATCACAGCCTTCGCTCCCAGTCCAATTCCTGTATGTTAGGAGCAACACATTAATTTGGCAAGAGAAATAGGAAGAGAAAGAAAAAGACTTGAGAGAAAAAAACAAGGAAGTGGTGGAGAGGAGAACAAAACTGTCCTCCAAGCAGTACTTTTACACTTAAAGTTTAATGAATTAGCAATTTCTGAAAATAATAATTCTTTAGTCTTTGGCAGAAACTACTGTACCACCCCCACACAGAAAAACGGAAATTACACATAATGAATACATTAACATGTATGTCATGATAATTCTTATAATCAAAGCTAACAGTATGTGGTGCTTATTGCCCTGAATATTCTGCAGTTTTCTCAATAGGCCCTCAGAGACTCTTTGGTTGCTGTCCACATCCTCTGTGTGCAGATTCAGAAATCACTTGAGGCAGATGAGCAGACTCACTGAATGAATGAATGAATCAGGCGATTACCATTCTTACAGCATTTGAAAACGAAGGCAGAAAAATCTTGCATGCACACACAAGCACAAGATACACATACAGACAAAGACAAGAGCCGAGCCTTACCCTGTTATGATAAGCATTTATCACTAAAACCTTTCACAAAACAGCTAATTTGTCAGGCTCTGTGGGAAGCTTGTTGTTACTGTAGAGGTGAAATTGCTGTGATCAGCCAAGTAAGTAATTATAAAACGAAACATCAACTATATTGTGCAAAGTTGGAAAGCAGCACTCTGCAAATTCTCATGAATAAGACTGCACACAATGCAGTTTACAGAGTTGGAGCACAATATTGTACATCATGTACTGAACTTTGAAGATATGGGTAAATATGGGTAAATGTCAAGTATTATTATGAAGAATTGTCTCAAGCAGAGGGTGCAAGCTACCAGGATACAGAGTTAAAGGTCAATCTCCCTAAACCTTGCATCCTCCTTAAAAGGTACTACATGTATAATTTATAATTTCTGCCAATATCATTTTTATTCACTAAAGCTGTCCAATACCAAACACATTACAATAGTCCAAACAGACCATTGTCAGGGTCTCCTCCTCAGAGTAGCAGCCGCAGGGCTGAATGTTCCTGCCTTTCTCCAACCTCTAGAGTGGGTTAATTGCACAGTCTGTGGGGTGAGTGCTGCTTTGGTGCCTTAACTTTGGACACAGACAGATAGGTTCGCTCATCCTTTTCCTCTCTCTCTCTCTCTCTCTCTCTCTCTCTCTCTCTCTCTCTCTCTCTCTCTCCGACTCTCTCTTGGATGAAAGCTAAGTATCATTATCTGGCAGGAAGTCTTCAGGTGGACCTGCTGAGTAAGCACATTCACCAGCCTCATCCATTTTCTCTATACATCTTTCCTATTGTTCCGGGTGTGTTACGGGAACTAATACTGCCTACATGGTAAATCCAGTATATGTATTACTAATTATGTATTCAATCAATTGCTGCATTATTAAGTTGCTGGCACTGTGGTGTTTAAAGTGCAATCAATAAAGGCAATTTATACCACAAAATACACTGCAGCATTTTTTCACTAGCTGCCATTGTGTGGTAATAGTAAAAGGGATTATTGTTGTCACTACTCAGCTAGCTTGTGTAACGTCAGTCTTTGGGGAAATTAACAACATTTCCCCGTATTCATCCTGCTTTGCAAGCCCTGCAACTTACATAGTGAGTGACTGAATGACTGATGCTGTGTGGACTTGGCTGCACTGGCCTTGGAGCAAACTCTTGGGAGGAGGGGGTGAATACCACATTGATTATTATGATGTGTTTCCTGTGAAAGACTTCTTTCATTCATTCAGAATTATGAGGGGTGTGACGAGACGAGACGATACATAATATCAGGTTCACAAGAACAAGACAAGACTAACAATATTTTAAAGAAAACTTCAATGACAAAATATGAATGTCTTTTATCCAATCTAAAGTCACAAAGTGAAAAATGAGCACTGTCAAATGACTGGCTTCTCTCCTGTATAACTAACGTCTTCAGACCCAATAACTGCGATGTGAGCTTCTAACTTGTAATTGAAGCTGTGTGTGACCTTCTAGCTGAACTACTTTAGTTTCCTCAAATACAAAATAAAAACAGTAAAAATAACTAAATTGAATGACTACATTTCTTAGTCTTATTTTTTTAAGTGCAAACCATAATCAAAGTAGTACTCTCTCAATAGTCAAAATGCAAACAGAGACTGACCAATGTCTTTCTTCAAGCATGATACACTGCTCAGCCTAAGATATGGTCATGTTCTTTTTCAGGAATATGAGCATGTCCATGTTTTCTGGCAGTCTTTGAGACCTTTGGGCACTAACTAAGTCTCTTACAGTTCAAAAGACAGTTGATAACCATCACAAAACGGATGCTGACAGATGCTCTTTTCTCCTGTCTCCTTTTCATTAATTGCAGCGGTAAATAAGGAAGTAGCTATTCTAGTATTGAGTCATGACCATTTTAAGACAAGGGGAGAACATTTCTTTTTGTTTGATATCATTAAAAGTAAAGTTAGGCTTTGCTGTCGGCTTCCCGACTCATTTTAGAAAAGCCACACTGAACTGCTGCCGGGCTGCAGACGTGCGTCTCGGGCAAGCAAGAGGGGGAGAGAGAGAGAGAGAGAGAGAGAGAGCAACGTTCTAACACTAGGTTTTACAGGCAGCTTTTATCCAACTGCAACTCCGCTATTCCTCTGCAAAAGTTAACTCTGAGTCAACTTCTATGCTAATTTTGAGGTCAAAGCCAATGTCTGTCATGCTGGCTGCTGGTCTGCACGAGAAATATTGTCACATTTTAATATCACAAGATCTAATAGGAAGAGATCTCGTCACAACTCTAGTTACTACTGTAGAAACCTTTAAGCATCCAATACTACTGAACTATCTGTATTTACTAAAAAAACTTGCTCTACTGATGTTAAACAGCAACAAAGAAACAATTTCATATTTACAAATCTAGGATCACACCAATACCCTCAAAATCAATAAAGCTTCCAAGTCAACTTTGACCCTTCATCCTCATTCCTAGCCCCTGACTGTACCATTTAAGCGCAATCATTTTCATCTCCAAGGGGCTATGTATTTTAGCAAGCCTGGTCTCAGGCCAGGAGGTGAGGGCTCTAAGAGGGGACTGGTAGAAGGATTAGCTTCTATATCCTCCTCCAGCTCTTTACCATTTTAATGAGACAGAGCTAAAGGGTCTTTCTTCTGCCCCAGCCAACTGTGTCATAGTCTGGGCCTGGGGACAGAGTATGGCTGCAGGGGTTCAGGGACGGTTCTAATACAGTACAGCCATTGTACGGGGAAATGGAGTGAGATATGGTGCTGATGAGAGACGAATGAGGAGAGGTGTGTGTATGAGAGAGAAACAGAAGTATGTGGGTGTCGTATATGAGTGTGTACGCACATACCTCTATGTGTGTCTTCTCCCAGAATAAAAGAGTAATTTAGGCCTTTCTATGGGCCTACCTCCAAAGCTCCCCTGGTATGCACCCCGATAACACAGAGAGGGCACATGTGGATTAGCTCTCTATTGAAGGAACTGTAATTACCTGCTGATATGAATATTATTACTAACGGGCAAAAACCTGACAATTTTCCTTTAAAACTCCACAAAAAAACAGCCAAGTGAATGGTAAGGGTTAACTAAGCAGGGGAAAGAAATTGGATGGTAATATTTTATTTGCAACATCACTTTCACAAAAGACAACGGACATCAGGCTAAGCCAGTGAAATGGGCAACTCTCTGGGACTGTATTATCCTGGGATTTAACAAATACGCAAATGCTTCCAAACGACTTTTGTCTGCTTCTCTTTAAATTACAGTTAACGGCCATACATTGTGTAGTGGATTCATTCAACCAACTGTAAAATAAAAGCTGTTGACCGAAAAGATTAGATGAATCATGGCATTGCAATCAACAGGACATGTGTGTGCCACTGTATTCAATATTAGTAAATTGGCTCTGACATCCACTTCCAAAGCCACCTGGGGATATGCAAGGCAGTTGTCTATTAGCTGCTTTAAAAGGAGGACAAAGCTACTGCAACTGGGGTGAGAGAATGGACAAAAAGCCATTGGGCTGCCATAGGGCTTGACAGGGATGGACAGTGGGAAAAGCAAAGAGGCTGAGGGCTCTAGTGGTGTGTGTAAAGATCAAAGATTTGTGTGAGCACATGGATGTGCATGTACTTGTCCATGCATCCATGGAAGCAAACATCCAATGACACCTCAAAGAAATCTAGACTGAAACATCTTTTTTTTTTTTTTATCCACAAAACCCCACAGCAAAACAAAACTGCAGTCACAGCAGGGGGTCTGAGTGAGTCCTCTCTATTGGACAAAAGGTCTGTCACTCATCACAGGGGGTCAGAAGGGTGGTCAAAACTCAAAAAAGGGCACAATGGCCCTTTGGGACTTCACACTCACTAGCACACACACTATGAAAGAATGCATGGCTAATCAACCTTGGAGAAAAAAAAACACAAATAACCTTGAACTGATGTTCTGTGTGTGTGTCAGTGATAAAAAGTTTCATAAAAAGGAACTAGACCAGCCAAAGAATGCTACTGATGTGAATGCATGCAGCCATTGCTATTGAATTGGTTATAATGGAGTCCATGAAGAGGAGTCATTGATACAGGCTGAAGTCCACTTCACGGTGGTTTTGGCATTGAGAGGCTGAGACTGAGAACTATTTCACAGCCAAAGACACTTGGCCTTGGGGTAGAAATGCCTATGAAGTAGGCATAGGCTCAATGCTATGACCTAAGGGTGTCAAGGGGCATAGAACACAATCATTACTGTCACTAAAGCTTGACAATTACTTAGGCGTTGTCTAGCTGTCTCAATCTTTCTCACGCATACATAAAATGACTTCAGACACAAGTGGCAAGCACCCATTCCAGTCAACCAAGCCTCTTTGTAGTCATATCCTGAACCTTTAAAACAGCTAAGACACCTACCCCCTTTCCTCTGCAATTCTTTGCTCTTTTTCCATATGCACTCTTCATATTTCCTCTTACCCTCCCAATAACCTTTTCTACTAATGCCCCTCTTTTTCTCTCCCCCCTACTTCCACTACTTGTTATTTCACACTCTACACTTTTGTCTGCAACCCTCTGCCAGACCCTCACCTCTATTCCGCTCACCTCTATTCTCTTTGTCTTTCCTCAACAAGGCTGTTTCCTCTGTGTTCAGGGCCTATAGTCCCAGGGAAAGCTAAATCACAGCCAGCCACAGGCGCTAAATAAGAAAAAACGCCTCTGCTTTACCTGGGCGGCCTCCCTTAGGGGACACTCAGACTAGAAGACAGCTAACATTCTCTCCATTTCTCTCTGTATACCCCCTCCCCAGCTCCCCTCACTCTCTGCATTGTGTAATTGAAAAACACAAGGCACATAGGCCTTTACTTTCCCGACTAAAGAAATAGGGCATATGCCTCTAATGGAAAGTAAGAGAAAGGGAGGGTGTCAAGGAGACACAGTAAAAGTGCAATGTGGGAGAAGTGAAGTGGACAATAAGGCATGCATGTACCTGGGTACTGGAATCTTTATGCACACTGTGGAGGACTGTTTTAAAGAGGGTAGAGGACAGTAGGTGAGAAAATAAATAGAGCGGGAGGAAAAACATGTAATTATATAATCTTAAAGAGCTAATGAGAATAAAGATGCATAGAATACTGGGAATTCTTCCCTAAAGCTGTTTGACTCCACTTTGTGAGCCTGGCCCTATCTAGGGCTATCAAAACTGGCCAAAAATGACGTTTGAATATTCGTTCTAAAAAACCACAGAGGTTTGAATATCTATTTTATGCTTACTACTTGTGTAACGTTAGTCCTCTCTCCCTCTCTCCCCCTGGAGCAAAGCCGTTCGTACTTTGGTCTTAAACAACCGAGTCTCTTGCTATTCAATGAAGTTGTCCGATGATATTTTCTCGTCATCTCTGTAGTTAAAGATTTACGTTAGCATCTCTGTGGCATCTTCTTCTTTGCCCTCGTTGTTTGTTTACTTCCGGTAGCAGCAGCCACATTATAGAACATCATCAAAACACCTGCTCGCTGTGAACTCTTCCTGACCGGCTCAATCAGACAGGAAGCTAAACGTGTAGGCAGCCAACAAACGATTGTGCAAGGCTAGCCACGGAAGTCCCGTTGTTTTTTACTCTTTAATAATATTCAAACATACATTTTCATATTTGAATGTCTGTTTATCTTTTACTATTTGAATATATATATATATCCAAATTTAGAATATTCTTTGACAGCCCTAGTCCTATCTAATGTTAAGTCTGCTGATGTTTTATTAATGCATTATTGTTTTTGAATGTTTTTATTACTGTACTTGATGTAAGGTGACCTTAAGTGTCATGTAAGTGTAAGTGTTGTGTCAAGCGCCATTAAATAAAATGTATTATTATTGTACAAAGTGAATTGGAAATGGGAGAATCTGAAGAAAGCTACAGCAAGAACTGGAGTTTCTGGTAAGTGTAGAGATCAGTCAGATTCTGAGCTGACCATAAATGCACACGTGGTAAGTGTGTTCCTTGCTTGCAAGGCATAGCTCCTACTGGGAATACAGCATTAAGTGACAAAGTTATAGGCTGAGACATGCTTGATGTTACTCTATAAAACTGTATCTGTCCAACTTGATGTCTAACTTGTGAGAGGAGAGGATGTGCAGAGGGGTGCTTGCAGGATCCTCCATCCTGCTAATTTTTTTATTTATTTCAGACAGCAGATGTGTATTAATCCCCTTACTGATAGGACACAAGCTATGGGGCTCTCTCATTACTCCAAGAGTGACATACACAACATGCTGTACGTGCAAAACACCCTTGTACCTCTTTTAGTTGACAGTCAAATCAACATCAGTCGAGTCATAAATGCCCAACATGTTTGTCTTAAGCAACCACTCTAAGGCCGAATGTGCATACATATGATGCCAGTGTGTGACTAATTATTAATTTCTTCTTTGTGTATTAGTGTGTGTCACTGCTCCTGTCTGAATGCTTTGCATTCTCATCTCTCCCTTTCACGTGCACACAGATGAAAGAGGGACTTGTGTGTAATTAATTGGATATGTTTGTAATTAGGGGGCGAGAGAGGGAGAGATGCATGCAAGCCTCCTTTTGTTTTGTCTGTTGCGCCTAACAACAGCACAGGAAAATAAAAACTGATTACACAGAACACTAATTACCATGGAATTATCCCCCTCACTTCACAGCGTTAATTCTTATTGTGTGTGTTAAAAAAATATTTTCCGTGTGTGTGTGTGTGTGTGTGTGTGTGTGTGTGTGTGTGTGTGTGCGTATACATACGCATACATACACACACATGCAATTTGTTTGCCTTCTTCTACATGGCTATGGGCACACACTTTGGTGCTACAATCAGTATGTTATTGACCATTAGCCAGATCACAGAGAGGCATAAACTCAGGATGGAAGGTAATGAAATATTTGCCTAACAAGAAAGTGGCTTGCTTGTTTGTTGGTGAAACACAGTGTGACACATGTGCTGTCAAAATGGATACAGTTGTGCTACAACCGTGCTTTCACTGTGCCTGCTTTCCAGTTATCTTTGCTCTTTGCTAAGCAGGGAAAGTTGGTGATAAGTTGGTCGGTTGTTTGGATTGTTCCGTTTATGTGCTGTGTGTATGCCTGCCTGTTTGTGCCTAAAATACCATCCGATTAACAGCCCCATGTTTTTTTTACTTAGTGGTGTTAATAAGCTTATCCTCCGGCAGCTTTTATACAAACAAACACAGACCAACACCAAGAGACTAACTATAAAAGCATTTGAGGCTTTTAGAGTAAGCTTCTATTGGCATGGGGAAATAAAGAGGTCTGTCTATATATATATATATATATATATATATATATATATATATATATATATATATACTGTTACACACATGCACCATGATAGGTAAAAACCTGTGCAAGTTGCAACACATTATATGACAACTAAATCTGAAATCTGTTATGTTCAGCACATTCAATCGACGCCATCTGATATCACAACTGTAAAGTAGTTTCACTTTATTGTGGGTGATACACAGCGCATATTACCAAAAAGTTAATATGAACATGAATATGTTTACTGTGCTAATAGTTTGAGGAGAGTTTGCACCACTCATCAGAAACCTGGAAACAGATTTTTGTTCCAATCCAAATCAACGATAAACAGTTTTTCCTCATACTTATACATGTCTTTTTCTCTGTATACTCCTTTTAAAACAACACAAAAACCAAGCCAAGCAGATAGATGACAGCATGTGCATCCAAAGCATGTGCACTCTGATTGCAAACATATCTCCTGAATCTATTTTTCCACTGAGGTGGACCTGAGGGGGACACCCTCTTCCCTGTAGATTACAGAAAAGGAAGAGTGGATCCCTCTAGACCTTTCTTTCTCTCTTTTTCTCTCTCTCCTTCTTCCTAAATCCCTCTGTTGCATGGCTCGGCTCGCCCCATGTTACCATGGCAACAGGAACTGGTGCAGCATGGCGAGGACTACGGAGGGAAAAAAAAGAGAGGAAGAGAGGAAAGGAAAAGTTCACCTGCAGTCCCCTACCAGCAGGAGAAACCCTGAGGGAATTTAGTAGGAGAGAGGAGGAGACAAGAGTTCATCCCCAACTTCCTTTCTCACACAAACAGATTTGTCCTTTAGCATCAACACTGACTTGTCCTTCAGTGCTCCTCTTCTTTCAGTTTCCCCCCAAATCTTTGCCCTTTCAACCTTTTCTTCCTCCTCTTTTTCCCCCCCTTCTCTCCTCTTCTTCTTTGCATCTGTCCCTGCCTCCCTTCCTCCTCCAACCCATGGAATGAATTAGTAATGACAGTGGTTTGGGTCCACAGTGGTGAAGGAGAATTGTAATTATAAAAATGTCACTCCTGGTTAGGCCAAGAGAATGAGAGGAACCATTACTGTCTGTGACATCTGTACTTTGTTGGAGAGATGGAAAAGAGAACTAGTTCTGCTTCATTTTATTTACCGAGTCATATCAGTCTTATATGTAACTGGAGAGCATGTTGTTATAGTGAATTTATTTTTATGGATGTATTACTCATCACATCACGTCACGTCTGAGAGAAATATTTGGGCTTGAAATGTCACCTAATGATATTATGTGGTACACATAACATTGACTGCTGGATCTCTCATGCCACAGTTTATTCTCACCCAGCAACTTTGTTATGTATTGTGATATTCATAACTTGTGTACATTTGTATTTTTTAAAGCACAATTTAGATGCAGAAGAAGATGATTGTCTACCAAAAATAAATAAAATAATCTGGATGTTCATGTTTTAAGAAATTCAACAACCCAGATACTCACACAATCTTGTGTAAAGATAGGACTTGCAAAGAGTGGTGTCAGGTGCAGTGCATTAGAACACTGCCCTTGAACCAGAAACACAAGATTCTAGCCCCTGCATTGGCAGCATCCACTGTGCTGGGGTGTCTTTGAGAATGATTCTGAATACGGCTCCAGAGCTACTGTTGTCCTGCAGATGATCCACTTTGACCAAGAAAAAAGCCAATTCCTTATTGATCAATGAAATCAAAAAGTTAAGTTTCTCACACTCACCTACAGCATACTTGCAATATACCATACCACATTTCATAGTGATAGTAAACATCCTCCCTTATCATAATTCCCACAATAACGTTATGATGTGAGAAACGTATGTGGCTTTAGAGCAGTGAGTAATAAAGTATATCTATATCTTTGCTGGTTTGAGTCACAAGTAAAGGTAGAGCTGTCACACTGATGTAACAATCTGACCTGAGCAGGGCCAGGGTGCCGAGACTCCCATCAGACTGATAAAGATGTTCATAAAACGATTTATATTGGCTGTCACAGGGTGCATAGATTCATATCAGGCACATATAGATGAAACATCCATGCACATGCACAACTACACACAAAGATACAGATGGAGAGACGGACACATCACACACAAGTCAAGCTCCTGCCCCCATTCATCTCCCCTATTTATGTTAGCAAACCGACTGTGATCTGAGTGATCTCAGCAGCTGATTCTGGTTCAGATTTGAGGTATTGGATGACAAGAGGAAATCACATAGAACCCAGATATGATCAGATTCAGGGACGTCCTCTAATGCCTTGCACCGAAACACAACTGGATCACGTTTTGACACATAACACAGGCAGCCTGCTTATCCCATCATTACTGCAGCTCACATTCCCTTTGAAAGACAACATAACCCAATTACCAGCATCCTGTTTTTGACAAAAACAATGTGTGTGTGTGTGTGTGTGTGTGTGTGTGTGTGTGTCTTTGTATTTTGATATTTCAGATAGGTATTACTGCACTGGGATGGATCCTCCTGAAGGCCGCTCATCTATATCCCTCCGTACAACATATCTTGTTGTTTTTTTAAAGACATTTAGACTGTTAGTCTGATACCGTCTGATGTCACATTTAATAAAATCCTGTCATTAATCAAGGTTTACATTTGCAGAGGAATATAAATTTGGATTCTAGGAATCAGCATATTGTGTAGATGAAACCTGATTTGATGGAGTCTTAGCCATTATCATTTGTTGCTCTTTTTGCAGTAGCATTTGCTGTCACACAATCCAATAGTGATCTAACATGTACATACCAGTATGACCATTACTTGCACATAGGCTACACTAAAATGATAGAAAGGTTGAATAAAGACAATACAGTCTGAGTTTTATACCAAAAGAGCATCATGACAAGAGTATGTTGTAACATCATACTTGAGGAAATTGTACCTAAAATTGAGAAATTTTAAGGAAAAGTGTAAAAAGACAGAGGGGAAAGATGAGGTACAGAGACACAGATGGGGTGGTGGGGCTGCAGGAACCATTGAAATAATAAACTCAAATCAGTGTCCTCTTCACTGTTGAGTTATAAAACAAAATGCAATAATAAGCTAGTTGATTAGATTAAATGCAGTGCACTGGAGAAGCTTTTATTACAGATATTGGTTGAAGAGGTGTTATGGTGCAAAACCCATTAATTAACAGAATCCATTAGTGTATACATGAACAGTAGAAAGAACACAAACAGGACAGACCAATTACAATGTAGTGACTTGATGCAGCACATGTAGGTTTGATGTCTGTGTCTGTCAAGTGTTCAGAGATTAATGTATGTAGATTAATATGTGTGTGCACCCACTGTCATGTACGTTTCAGAGGCTTACAAAAATCATAAACACGACATTGCTGAGTGTTATCAGGCCTCTTTCAAGGTTGCCATGTGCTACTTTAATTAACACACACTGCCAGAGGGAGGCTCCACTGATACAACAGCAACAAACCCAAATTCTCTACCAATGTTCCTACAACATTGCTGCAGGCCAGTAGTATTTATGTTGTTTCCACTGAGATGCATCAGCAATGAATCAAATTGAAAGAAAATACAGGCACTCTTACACTTCATGTGGATGCATGGTGATGGGGGAATTTATTAAACACAAATACACAGTTCATGAAGAGAGACTGCCAGTGCATAATCCTTTCAACATGCCAAGGACACATTTAAAAATACTTTTAAGGTCAAGTTGTTATTGTGAGACACACATGGTTACAGTGTGTATACTGTATGCAACTTTTTTGTTGTTTGAAACTTCCAAATGCAAAATGATTGTAAGGGTTCTGACTTGTTTAGGCCAAAATGGTTGATTTAGAAAAATATTTTTTCCGTGTGTGTGTGTGTGTGTGTGTGTGTGTGTGTGTGTGTGTGTGTGTGTGTGTGTGTGTGTGTGTGTGTAGAGAGAGAGAGAGAGATAGAGAGTGCCCACTGATGTCTGAAACATGTCCTTGAGCAAAGCAGCGTGCAAAGAACAGAAGATAAGGGCCGTCTGTGCACACACACCTAGAGAATTAATCTTTGACACAATAATTCATAGACATACAGCCAAGCTATCTCTCTCTCTCACACACACATGCATCCATGCACAATCATCTAGATATGGTCCTTTAAATTTTCACTGTGCAACAAAGTAGTCACACAGAGCCAAAGAAGGCACCAGCAATGCCCTGATCACAAACACATCCTGCTGTGTCCCTATCACATACACACACCAGTACACAACCAAACACATTCTTGGTGATCTGACTCAAGTAAACACACCTTTGGGTGAACACTGAAATACATGAACACTCTCAGTAAAAAAATATCCATATGCAAGCAGATACACATGTACATTTACATACACATCTATATATACACTATACTGCCACAGAGACTTCTTTTGATCCATTCCAGCTCTCATTCCATTAGCCCTCTCAAATCGTTTGTATCCTACAGGAATCCACCACTCCACTTGTCTCTGCATATTTTTGTCCTTACACACAAGGACTGTAAACATCTGTAAATATAGATTCATAGTAGGGGTGGAACGGTACATGTATTTGTATTGAACCAAAACGGTAAAGGCGTCACGGTTCGGTGCATAAATTTACACGGAGAATACATGGTATAAAAGTTAATAAAACTTGTGTGCAAATGAATTAATGTAATGTGGAACTACTGTTAGATACGCGGGTTGTCCATCAGGACAAGATGGCATCGCGAGTACAGCGCAAGGCCCAGTTTTTTTTAGTGAGTGTTTGTTTATTATTGGCAGCACTTTTCCCTCGATACAACCATGGGAATATATTGTACAGTAGACAAGAACTTTTGGACATCCATGCACTCTGCACGAGCAACGTTTTTCCAAATCTTCAACTTCCACCGGAGATAGCCAGGACGCCAGGGTCTGGCTTATCAGCTCTCCCGGGAAGGATGGCCCAGAGGCGGCGTCAAGACCGTAAACAGAAGTGGGGAAAGCGCGGTGGCCTATGAGCTAGACTAAGGCTTACCCCACATAAGCTACCACTACCAAGTTTATTCCTAGCCAATGTGCGGTCACTGGTGAATAAACTGGATGAAATACGACTCTGGATTACCTCTCACAGACGGATTATGGACTGTAATATCATGATTTTCACTGAAACCTGGTTGAACAGCCGTGTTCCGGACGTTACAATCGAACTGGAGGGGCCGACTATGTTCAGAGCTGACAGAACAACTGAAGACTCCGGTAAGACCAGAGGCGGTGGTTTGTGCATTTATGTCAACAACGCATGGTGTACGAACGCTGTCATGACTGGGAGTCACTGTTCTGAGAACCTGGAATATCTGTCTGTTAAATGCCGGCCTTTTTACCTCCCAGAGAATTCACATGTACTGTTATCATGGCCGTTTATGTACCCCCTGATGCCAATGCTAAGCAAGCAATGAAAGAACTACATGCTGCCATTAGCAAACAGCAAACTTCACACCCAGAAGGGGCGTTTATTATTGCAGGGGATTTCAATCATTCAAACCTCAAGTCTGTACTCCCCAAGTTCTACCAACATATCTCCTGCCTGACCAGCGGGGACAGAATCTTGGACAAGTGTACACAAACATCCCAGAGACCTACAAGGCTACACCACTACTGTTTACATCTTACTTTACACACTTCAGGCTGTTGCAGCTAGCTCAGGGGAGAGACTGTATGACACTAAGTGGTACAGCCTGAGACATGCCCAATAAAAAAAAATTGCCTTCTGCATTTTTGTTTTGCTTTTCCCTCCATTGTACCGAACTCGTACCGAACCGTGATGTCTGAACCGAGGTATGAACCGAACCGTGACTTCTGTGTACCGTTCCACCCCTAATTCATAGCATGTAATACTGACGCTTTAGTGTATATAAAAAAGAAAAACAAATCCCTCTTCCATTATTCTCCCTTATCTCCCTTTACAGTTTGCCTCTGACCCAATGCTGCCTCTCTCTTCTTTCTCCCACTCTCCCCTTCAAAACCTCTTCTCCCTGATGGCCTCACTCTGTTGTGCTCCCCGACATGCAAGTGGAAGAAGAGAAGAGCAGTAAAACACAAAGGGAGCAAGAAAAAATTAAATAGAAAAACAATGATAGAGAGAGAGCGCCTTCCCCACTACAGAGTTCAGAGAAACAGGGGAAGAGAAGAAAAGGGAGAAAGGAAATGGAAGAAGAATGGTAGCGGGCAGAACATGGGCTGCCGAAACTAATGTACAAACAACGCTTATGATACAACTAACCTACAACAAAAACCTACTGTACTTAAATACCAGTGAACCAAATAATGAGTCTACTGGAAAGCTCTGTCAAAAACATTTGTTCATGTAACAGGCATGTCATTAAACCATGCCGAGTTTGATTAGGGAAGCGAAACAGGCAGCGAGGAAGATGAAAACAAATGACAACCTTGATGAAAAGTTAAAGTAAGCAACAAAAGTAAGAGGAGAAACGTAATTAAAATGACACCAGAACAGGTTCAAAGACAATTCATTGAAAATATTAACTGAAGAGAAGCAGATATTCAGATTGAATGTGGCAAAGCTAATTGCAATGCAACATACAATTCTCTGAACCAGCTCATAAATAGAGAAAAGAAGGAACAAAGGAAGAAGAGAGCAAATAGAAAGAGCAGAAGAGAATAGAGAAGAGCATGTTTCCTCTAGTGCTGAGTCCCCATGTGTCTAACAGTCCAATGGATGATTTATGGCGAGAGTTGTCTAGCACTGTAATTGGCCGCCATGTTGGTTCCCAGTGTGGGAATGAGAGCATGAGCGAAGCGGAGATATCTCAGGACGTGTGTGAACTATGTCCAAATAGCAGAAATCTACAAAGAGAAGTAGAAGGTAAGGGGTGGAGAAGCTGGCAGGGAAAAGAGAGGGATGAGGGAAGCACAGTGAAAGACAGAGGCCACACTAACAAAGGCAGAGTGTGGCGAAAACCTTTTTGCATTCTTCTCTCTCAGCGTCAAGCGTGGTGAAAATAAAATGAACACAACTACACATTTACATACAATAGGTATAGCTCTATTTCACACACACATATACACATCTTGATGTTAATTGGCCCTTTTCCCCACTAAGCTTGGTAGGGCCAGGGGCATCAAAATGAGCATTAAAAATGAAGTGTTAGGGAAAAAAGGGCATGTTTAGCCCAGTAATTAGTTTCGTACTTGAAGTTTGCTGCTTCTTGTTTATTCAAACTAATGGTTGGCAAGAGAGCAAACATCAGCTGATGATCTAGCGCTGCGTAAATAGGTAAGTAACATCTAATCAACATGTCTGTGTCCAAAGACATAGTTGCAACCGTGTCTCAATTTAAAAGGTGTATTGCTACACGTGTGCTCGGCAATGAGATCACTGCTGCCAAGTCCAAATGAGGTCATACTACTGTTGAAGATGAAGTGCATCATGGGATAGGATCCATCCCCAAGGGACTGCAATTTTGGGGAAGAGGACAAGGTTTAAACCCACCTATGCACATACACATAGAAAAAAGAGAAGGGAGAGAAAAACAACTGTACTGTCATCCAAAGAGTCAAGCCAGATAAACTGTTTCTTTCCAGTTCTTCCTCTGATGCATCTCCAGCACTCCCTCCTTACTTGTTCCCTCCCTCCTCTTTTGTCTCCACTTTTCCAACCAGTGCTGGCACTCAGTAGAGAGAAGATGTTCCCGCTATTTTCTCTGTGTGAGTGGACCAGGCTAATAACTTCTCTCTTTAATGAGCATGTTGTGTTCCTCGGCTCTGCTCATTCCCCAAACACACCCTCTCCAACACTGGCAGCTTTCTGGGAAGGGGATGGTTTGTGCGTCTGTGTGAACATGTGTGTGGGGAGAAAAGGAAGTAGAGAGGGAGATATCATTGCTATATAGCAATAACTCCTCTCTTAAATGAGTGAATGTTATGTTCCCCTGCATTCTCTGTCTCTCCTAACACAGCCTCGAAAACGGATAGTTTTCTGATGGATGGAGAGAAGGATTACGAGGAGTAGAAAGGAGAATAGGGAGAGAAGTGACGGCAGTTAGTGATACGAATTAAGTGAGGAATGAAGGAAGAAAAAGAGAAAATTAAGGAAAAGCAAAGTGAAGAGAATAAAAGAAAAAAATATGGAAGACAGACAGAACTAAACCAAACACCTTAAATGCACCAAATAAGCAGCAAACTAAAGCTGTGAAAGGTTTGGAACAAACAGCCTTAGATACAGACACATATTTGATGTATAAATGCCAGCATCCATGCACACGCACACACACAGCCTGGGGCTACACCGTCAATCCACAAAACCCTTCTCACCAAACTGTAATCCCCTCAACCTTCCTTTCTCTAGCCTACAGTGATTTCCAAACCCTCCACTGATGTTGCATCACGGCTACTATCTGTTTGATGACATCACAGACTTTCCTTGAGGTATAGATCAGTATTGTACACCAGACGCCGCATACACCACCAAAGCTCCTCATAGCCCGAAGCTGGTGAGAAAAGGATGATTTGCATAATGGCAAAGCTATTAGCAGGTAAAACAAATCAGCCTGTCACCATTTAGTAACCCTTGCTATTTCATAGGCAATCAAAATACGATATGTAATCTCCCACCAGGAGAATAAAAGCATCATTTTACCACAAGGTCAAAATATCAACCAATTATAGTTAATACATTTTTATGTGGCAAAGGATATTACTTTAGTGTGCAGGTAGAATGTTACTAAGAAAAAATTATATGGAAATAAACATTGTTATAGCCTATTATTATATGAACTGAAACAACAGCCGTGGGGCCAGCACACACACACACACACACACACACACATAAACATCCCCCCCCCAAACTTCTGTCTAAGCAGCAATGAAACCTGCTTAAAACTTTCTGCCGGAAGCAGGTGTGGATGAATATTCATGACTAGAGTGTGTATCAGGTTGCCTTTCCAACCACTATTGTGAGAGTGAGACGGTGTGTGTGTGTGTGTGTGTGTGTGTGTGTGTGTGTGTGTGTGTGTGTGTGTGTGTGTGTGTGTGTGTGCTAAGTGTGCTTCGTTATATCTGTGTCCTCGTGTGGGTGGAGAAGTGGCAATTGCTCAGAGAGGAACAACTAAAGAAAGACAGGGTGAAAACAAAAAGCAGACCAATTGCTGTTCTGAATATTCATAAGGTGTGGAGTGACTCACAGTAAATCAGCAGGAAAGCACAGGAGGTGGGGGGTTTGTTTCACTAATTCCTGTTCAATCAAGTTTGATATAAGCTTGGAACAATATTGCACAACATGTTCAGTAGTTGTGTAGTACTTTTTCTACAGTAAGTGCTTCAGAGCAGGGACTTTAGAAGGGGGTCTTTTAAAGAACATAATAGAGCTCTGTAGCAGCCACTATGCATTTTAATCATCATAACTTTAATCAGGGTAACTAGAAAAGTTCAGTAGGCTGGAAAAGTGAGGAAAAATAAGCTCAATATGCAAAAATGGCTAAAAACGTTCGCACTAGGCCTTTTAAGGAATATGAAAAATAGGACCCATGATGCAGAAATAGAGCAGAATGAAGAGTCAGCCACTGGCCAAGAAAAATCCTGGTTTATTACAATTTGGGTCTTGTTTTTGTGGTTTTGGCCATTATTTCTATTGGTTGTCATAACATTTTACTCACCAAAGCAACTGCTGTGATTTGGGAAAATGGCGACATTGGTAGAACAAAGGAAAAAATGATCAGACTGGCTAGTAAACAAGCCAACTGTTTTGTCAGATTATCTAAACCACTTTGTTTGGAGGTGAAACCAAAAGTGAACACACCCAAAATGTCCTTATAATCCCTCATTGCACAGGTGCGTGGACAATGACGGTATATAATTAATCAATGGTGAAGCGGGAAGCTGGTCTATAAACTGTGATTTATGTTTACAACGGACATTTTGGGTGATGAATTTAATGTTTTCCCTTGTTTTCTCTTCCAAATACATTTGGCTAAGCTAGAGCTTTGTTTTAAAGCGGTATGATTGCCTGTCCCCTCCTGTTCCTTGCCCTGTTGGGCTTTATTATTTTTTCTTTAAATCAACGTTGCCACCTGCCCGAGATCCATTTACAGCGGTGACATTACTGATTGAAATGATGACCACAACAAAGAAATAATAATGACCATCCTTTCAAGGACAACAAGACTGATAACAACTATAAAACAGGCAAGGAACATAGTAAAAGATACATAAAAACAAAACATTAGCAAGCATGTATTGTAGATATTACAGTTCACTGTGCTTTCTTTTTGCTAGTCTCTCTCTCTCTCTCTCTCTCTCTCTCTCTCACACACACACACACACACACACACACACACACACACACACACACACTTGCTTCAAAGCCTTCTTATACTGAATAGGGAGCTTTATCAAAAACCTGGCCTCCAAAAATGTGAGGGATACGTTTCCAAAGGGCTACACAAATACACACTTGCATACAAACTGTACACACAGGCATGCACACTATCATACTAAAACACTGTCACACAACAATAAAAAGACCAAAAGTACATTTTCTCTGATCATAGTGTATTTCCATGGAAACACTGTTTAACAGCTGGTTTGCATGCCAAAACTATGCTGGTATTCACCATACATAATTTAAGCTCCATTTAGATGAGCTTTGTCCACTCACTGATCTAGTGGGGCCAATGGCAGTCATACATATTTTAAAAGTAGGATGGGGCAATAGACTGAGAGATGTAGAAGTAAATTGAGTACTGGAAAGGTTCAAATATCCATGTGACATTAGGTGCAAAGAGGTGAAGATTAGGGAAAAGTGTAAGACTGAGGAAAAGACGAGGATGGAGTTGAAAGTGGAAGGAGAAGTGGAGAAAACCAAGCACACAAAGAGAAAAAGAGAGGTGAAGAGAAAATGTGAACTATGAGGAGAAACAGAAACAAAAATCTTATTATTTCACCCACAGAGAGAAAACAATAAATGATGTATGTATACTCTGTTTTCCCCCCCAATCAGTTAGGATTGTGCACTTATTCCAGTGAGTGGGGAGAGAGCGAAAAGAGAATGGGGAGAGAGCGATTGGAGATTAGAGATAGGGAGAATATCTCAAAAATGAGACGGAAAGTGAGTGCTGAGGACATGATTGGCATTTTAATGGGATACCGAGATAGCTGTGAGACCAGCAGCTCACTATGGTTTCAATAATAATAATGGCTTCGCAGTTGGACCCACATGGCCGGGCAGAGCACTGTAGTGGAATCTGCTGAAGCTATTTATTTCCATCTTTACTTCAATTCATTACCATCCTCTCTTCAGCTCAAACAGTTGCCAGTGATTTTGGAGTCCCATGCTGCACGAGAAAGTAAAAAAGCCATATTTTTCTCCTTTTATGTCATCATGTTTATGTGTCCCCTTAAATTACAATGCCTGCAGGCCGCCTTTTTTAACTCACTTAGTTGTAGCCGTTTAACTACAACTCAAAGAAAATATCCAGGAGATTATTGTGCTTTTTAAAGTAAGGATTGACAGTACAAATGACACAATGGCAACTAATTTCCATCGGTTGAAATTTTAACTTGTGGAGCTGGAGACGTTTGAGGCGGTTACTACCTCTAAAATGAATGCAAAGTCACATTTAGACACTTTCAATAACTACACTTCTATAACTTTTGTAACTTTAATCATTCTAAGCAGTAACAGGTGCCAATGACCTATAAATCAATAAACCTATGACAGCTGACTATGCAGTTACCTCAAGGTCTCTGTGTGTACAGTATGTGCGTTGGTGTATGACCTTCACATGTCTTGTCTTGTCAGTCAGGATAGTATGACAGTAGAGAGAGAGAGAGATAAACAATGAGTCAGCAAACACCCTCAATGAATTTCAATCAGGCCAGATGGGCTGCTGCTGTGTCATGACAAATATCCAGATCTGCATTTCCCATGATACAGCCACAACAGCTAGTGCAGACAACAGGGAAAACTGAGGGACCAAATCAGGACAAACCTCTAAACAACATGACTGCACGTCATGTTGCACATACAAAAGGTGATAATCTTACCTATAATTGGCAGATGTTTTATGGTAAAACTGCTAATACACAGAGTTTGATGTGACTATATTGTGCCACTAGACACATATTAAATACATTTGATCCGATTTGACAAATAGTTGATAGCTTACCATGTGACTAATGTTTATCCTGTCACGGTTATTGATTCCTATTTCTAATTGTTATAAAATCTGCACAGCACTCTCAGAATACCACCTTCAGAGTTTCAGTCACTCAAGTGCCATTCAGGGATAACTCTGAGCAACCGAGGGTAAAGCTCAACTCAGAGATGTTTTCGTCCCTATTTTCATCTCTACCACTAATCACCCATCTTCATTTTTCAACCTTTCCTCAAGCTGCCCAGCCTGCTGTTCCAGTGCATCCCCTCCAGGTAAGGAGTGATCACACCAGCCAATGACGCCATGCTGGGACATGTGGCACTTCTGCTGCTACACATCTCATCTGCCTAAATTAGCATGTATTACACTATCACATGAGCAAATTGTGCGGGAAGGATGACAGTCAACAGTAGGTGGGGGACAGACAGACAAAGATGCAGAGAGGCTGCAAGTGGGGGGGATACAGGTGTTGCAAGGTTGGATTGGAAGGGTTTTTGAGGACGGCGCAACAGGGGTGAGAAGGTTAGTCAGGCACACAAAGCAGAAAAAAGGGAAGCGTGGAGGATTTTAGAAAAATATACGATGAAGAGGTAAGGGGAATACAGAAAAGGCTGTCCTGCTCAGTTGCTTTTTCTCTCGACACCATCACAGCCCTCTGACATCACCTGACGGATTAAGTGCTTTTTTATCTTGTGGCAGGGTTTTTCACCCAAAGACAGCAATTCAAAATTTAGCTAAAAAGTCCTGTTAAGAGCTTAACAGCTTCCTTTGTGATAGGGGGAGAAAAGTGCTAGCAAAAAGGTCAATAGGCTTCCACTTAAGATCTCGATGATAACGACGACAACGACAGCACACGTTGGCATGATAATTTCTATGGTTATGTATATATATGTATATAGCTTCTGAATGTGTTTTCCTCAAAACCTACACTGTTGAAGTTAAAACCACATTTTCATGCACTTGCACACAGTGATAGAATAGAGAGTTATTTTCAGTGTGTCCATTATGGTGGATAAAAGCAACGGTGATATCTTTGGTATAATAGTTTCATATCCCTGGTTTCTGCCATGTAGGGCAAAGCAACGAGTACCAAATATTTCACAATTCACAGCAAAGAATATGGAAAATGTTTTTTTTTTCTGTGATTGGCAACTCTTCTTACACTATGTCAATTGTCATGCAGCCAAACAGACACACCTGTTAAAGTGAGCAGGTTGTAAATAACAGTAGGGATTCTTTGCGACTTTCTGTCTATTGGGGCAATGATATATGAATGATAATTTGAGGCAGTTTATAGGGTAAAACTGTCTTTAACAAAATCTCATGTTGAGATCCACGTTTATAACAAAAACACAAGCAAGTGCTGCATTTGTAACACAGTATTGTATCCAGGGCTTGACATTAACTTTTTTCGCTCACTAGCCACTGTGGCTAGTGGTTTTCCAAAGTTACTAGCCACTCAGCATTTTAACTAGCCGCTATTTTCTGAAATTAGGTTTTATTTTAATAAAGTTGACTATGGTATGCTACAATTAACTTGAAGAACCAGATTTACAACCCTTTTAAATGTAAATGAGCACTGTAAACACCCAAATCAAGACTACATAAAATGTATAACACTGTAGTCATCAAATATTAAACTCTGATTATGTGTGTAAAGATCCTTTTTGTATGGAAACATACAACCGAATAAGACACGGACATAAAAAGAGTAGCTCTTATTGCATAGGCTAAGTGGTGCAGGGGTGTACAAGATTAGTTGAAAGTGGTTTGGAGCGCACGCTCGCGTGTCACTTAAGCAGCCAGCATGCACCCTTGGTGATGGGAAGTGGAGCGCACAGACCAAATGTTTTATGTGCTGTGCACTCTCTGTACTTCTACAAACCTATACAGATGTAACCGTTGCCTCGGCTTGCCATGTTGCGCTGAACGGAGCTCTGGGGGATATTTTACGGGATCGCCACGGCTTGCTGGTCTGGTGTGCCGTATGGGCCACCGTACTCCAGCCACCAGTGTTACAATATAAAAGCATGCCACCCGCCAATGTGGCTAGTAAGACTGCACTTACACGCCACTGCCGAAATCTACCCGCATTTGGCGGGTGCTAATGTCAAGCCCTGATTGTATCCATCACCATCATATTAAAGCTATAGTGCATAGTTTCTGTCACCCCTATGAGGAATTCTAAGTAATGACAACAACACTGTCGGCGCGTCCACATGATACAGCCTTCCGTGATCGCGCACGCGCCCCCACCCCTCCTCAACGCAGTTGCTAGTATGCAAGGAGGACACAGAGGATTAAAAAAACATGATGGACTCTTCAGAAGAGGTAATTATCACGGGAAAATCGCCGGGCGACACCATGTTCTAAACATAGCCATCCTGAGAAATACAGAGAGAGTTTTGTGGAGCTGATAGTCTTAATTAGCTTTGTAGCAACTCATTTGGCAATGGCTTGAATGTAACGGAAGTCCATTAATATCAAAAAGTTACGCACTAAAGCTTTAAACAGGGCAGCTCTGATATCAAGACAGCTGTTGTTGTTCTACCTACAGCACTGTGAGAGGAAAAAAGGCTAAGGATGATCATTATAGGACACCCACATCCACAGCAGTAACTATAGTTTGTCTTAATAATACTGGATAAATAGAGAAAACAACAGGAAAGCACTATTAAGTTATTAATCTCACCCACTGACTGTAAAGACATGTTACCATTGGCAACAGCAAAGCAGTCAACATCACTGGGGCAGGGAGGCATGACAGGGTCATCTTCACCAAAAGCAATATGTGAGATGAGTGAAAAGATCCCTTGAAGTGTTTTTTTTATGTCAGGTCAGTGTGAGGCCAAATGTGTGGCTGCTTACATAATTGAATTTGTGTGTTGTCTTTTTCTTGTTTGTATTTAAACTGAGCAGAATCTGAAAATGTTATCATTGCTTGACATGTGAGCTTCTGTGACACTGCAACTAGCTGGGGAACATCTTTTAAAGCCAATCAGTGTGTGACACCACCAATGGAACAACCTTTTGTGCTGATAAGTGAAGAGTTACTCAATAGGAAGGAGGCTGCAAGTGTTTTGAGCAGTAGTATACAGTATATACAGTGTTTTCCTTTAGTATTTTTTTTAGTAGTGGGGGCAGGTCTGTCCGAACACCCCCCGCGCGCCAAATGTTTGGATGAAACAGAACTGATACTTCGCTGCAACACAGACAAATATATTTATTCACCTCTATTCACACACAACGAGGCATATTTTCAGTTGTGACTGAATTGTATTTATAAATTGCAATGTGAGCGGCATCCAACGGGGGTTGCATTATGTCGGGAGGATCATTTAAAAGGCAACTGCGACTAAATATTTTGTACAGCCCTATTTCTGATACCGTGGTGGGCCGCCACTACAAAATCAACATAGAGGAAACACTGTACTTTTTACCTTTATTGGCTTGTGTATGGGTGTGTTTGTGGATAAGAAAGGAAAGATGGCAGAGGAGATGAGCGCAGATGTGCAGTACTTGATATGGCTCTTTTTCTCTTCATAATTCTTGGCGTGCCAAATGCTAGTCTGCCCACACAAACATTGACAAACTTACACCAGCACAGTAATTTGCTGTCTAACAGAGACAAACACAATATACATGTAGATTTTATAAAAGCAATTACTCTTAAAACAACCATTTGCATGTGGACATGCGCGCGCACACACACACACGCTGCCACCTAAAGTCATTACAGGGCCCTCTGTGGACCTAATGTGTGGTAGTAAACACTGCTGACAATGCACAGCAATATCTGCCTCAAGCCATACTATTATCCAGGTGAGTGTGCCGCTAAAGGAAGTATAGCAGGGCTCTCAAGTTTTGAAGACAGGCAAGAGTGACATTCTACAGTGAGTGACAGACCTCTTATTTAGCTAATAGAACAGAAATTAGTATCTCTGCTGTCTACCGTCTGCTCATACCTCAAGTACCACTGCTTCATATGAGGCAAAAGGTTAATAGACATAAAAAGAGAGGCAAGAAAAACTAAACACAGAGAAGAGAGAGGACAGAAGCTCCAAACACATGTAGTACCAGATGCTAACCTAGCGGTGTGGTGCCTGCTGTGCCAGCTGCAAATTGATTAAGAGAGCCTCTGGCCAGGGGCAACCGCCCAAACAGGATGGGCATGCAGGTCACACAGGACACAGGACACACACACACACACACACACACACACACACACACACACACAAACCAGTGCAAGATCACATGGCCTCAGAGCGTGCTTAGTCAGCACTCAAAGGCAAGGCTGACAAAAAGATTAACTGGGTGCAACAGGAACAGTTTGATCTGGCCCACCATAAGGTCAAAAATTTGAACCCCCAAACAGGCTGGAAATGTCTGGGCAAAGAAAGTAAGTGTGTTTCGATCCAGTTGTGCAGCTAACGTAACAGGAAGCACAGCAATAACAAAATTACATAAAACTGTGAAAACTCCCTGTTTATTGACCTAATAGGATTAAATTAGTTGGTTTAGTGCTGATTTGCATTGCTGCTAAACATCATGATAAGGCTAGGGATCCATTTAAAATATGACATTCGTAATTAAATATAAAATGGTTTAGTATGATAAAATCTACCCAGAACATCTTAAAACCTCTTTAAAATGTGTGGTATCAATCATTCTGTAGGAGTGAATAACATTTTATTAGTAGACTCATCAACCATAATTACTTCCCTTTTCTACAAAATAAAATATTTGACAGTCCTGATTCATTGTCGTCATATAAAGCTTTATTGCTTACAATAACTGCCTGTTCATACAGAGGCATAGTGTGGGTGTCTTAAATGTGTGTAGGTTTACATACCTGATATTGGGAGAGGGCCATTTCAAAGGTGTACAGAAGTAGAGCCAACGTGGGAATATGGAAGAAAGGGAGAAAAGGGGAAAAAAACATATTATTAAAGTATTGATTGGGTATAAAAACAAGAACACACAATAATTTGAGCAAAACTTATTAAGACTGGCACAACAAAACAAATCAAAAATGAAATGCTCAATTTACACCACATAATAACCACATATGTCAAACTAATTTAACAACATTCCGCAGGGGGTTGTTTGTGTGAAGCAAAAAACACCCACAGGCTGAAATGATCAAATTTGTCAGGCAGTTTCCGCTCATACTGTAGGCTACCCAAAATCAAATTTTCCTCCCCCCGTGCTAACTCTCAGCCCCTGTTAGCTGTGACAGCACCCACACCCTGTGCCATGTTGTGCCAGTGCAGCAGGCTGGCACAGGGCTGACTGGCGCTCTGCAGTACTGTGAAAGTGCAGCGGCACAGTAGCCGCCTCAGGTTAGAAAGATGTGATTCATTAATCAACACTCCCCGCAGGGAATAACGCTGCCTGCTGGCACAGCCTCTCTTTCCATTCTCCTCCACTCCCTCCTGACTATCCACTGGACAAACAGCACAATAGTAAGCTGTATACATAAGGGCTATGCATGTACAAACACACTGGTATTCAACCCACTCGTAATTAAACTCACTCACTCACACACACACACACACACACACACACACACACACACACACACACACACACACACCAGCATACATATTCATACATTTCTTTTCCTGAGCTCTGTCCCTCGAGGCTTATCTGTGATAGAATGGGCTTGGTTTGGGGACTGACGAGGCTAAGACAATAATTAGTTGAAAGCGGGGTGGGAATTTTTATCTGAAAGCTCCAGATTTCTCTTGCCGTCCCAGCCTCTTTGGTCAACGGTTTACATCACTTTTCGTTTATGTAGCAACAGTGGTTTTATTAATCACTGTCAGCTATAAAAGGGCCTGAAGTGGCCAGTAATTGCTGTGTGCACTGTTATGTTCAACATTATATAGGTCCCAAGTGTTGTTCTGTAAAGGTAATAGGGCCTTAAGGGGTGTATGTGTTTTTCTGTGATGTATTTTTTACCTTGTTAGACTAGAAGACCTGCAGATATCAGTTTCCTTTACTAAAAAACCCTAATTCAGATGACAGTTGTCATTTACACCTATCTTTCAACATGCTCTTTTGAAAAACAAACAGTAAACTGAGTGCCACGCAAGCAAAGACACTCTGTGCAGTGCTCCCTATCAATACACTAAGGATGAGTGTCTGGCTTTAAAAAAAACTTGCACATGCCATTAAATGCCCTAAGGTTCCTAGGCTCTTGTTCAGTGTTGGTTTAAGATCATAAGTAACAATGCAGTCTGGCCCATGGAGCCATCAGACAGACATTTTAAGAGGACAGCCTTGCTGGGATTAGAGATAAAAGAGATAAAACTGCAGCCAAAACACTGTTTTTTTGGGGGTTTTTTTAAAGATTATTTTTTGGGGGCATTTTAGGCCTTTATTTTATAGGACAGCTGAAGACATGAAAGGGGAGAGAGAGGGGTAATGACATGCAGCAAAGGGCCGCAGGTTGGAATCGAAACCGGGCCGGCTGCGTCGAGGAGTAAACCTCTATATATGGGTGCCCGCTCCACCAACTATCCAGGCGCCCGCCAAAACACTTTTTGACACAGTGTGTCTCTCACATCAACCTATAGCAAACAGTCTTAATGGATACTCTTTAGTAAGCAATGGAGCCGAAAACCGGCAATAGTTCTCTCTGCAGGTTGGAGATGAGTCACTAAGGATACACCACGTCTGAGATTTTTTGTTTTTTAAGATTCAAGGGAAAAAACAGAACAATGAGAGCAGATCACTGACAATGTTCACTCACTGTTTCTGAAAGAGTTAAAGACTGTAGCACACAGGAGCTGACTGCAAGTGTGTTTGGCATAGTGTTTAAAAGGACAGAAAAGCTGAACAGAGGTGAAATGTAAACAACGGTCAGCTCCAGTCCAAACAGCTTTTTGTCTCTGGCTGACAGGAAGTAGTAACTCTTCGCTGTTTAGAGCTGGGTCTGTGTGCTGAACGTTATTTGTGGGGATGCTGGCTCACATTTAGGTCCCATCAGCTGAAGACAGATGGGTCTTGTTTCTTAGGTACTTTGGTACTAGGACTATGATGTTTGGGTGAGTTATTACTTCCTCTCCAAACATCTAATGTTATACATCTAATACATCTAATAATAATAGTAATCAAGTTATAGTAATACCACAGTATTGTGACTTAATGTAAAGGTCTCAAGGTTTTAAATTACATTGTTTGTAGTCTTTTGTAAATGTAATTAAAATAATTTGTCTTTAATCTAAATGAGTGAACTGAACAATAATACCAAACAGTTTAAATACACATTCAAATTTCTCTATTACGATCTAAAAAGTACAAACAATAACCATTAACCAACTATTAGCCATCTGGTTTTGCCTGACTGCACAGGCTATTGCGGTGGAGAAACGGTGTTCACAAAAGCAGGATTATCTACTGCCCAGCTGACCGTGACCAAATACAATGGGCAGACTAATTCTGCTGAAACAGCACATCAATTGCCTGTCCTGTCAGGCACCAAAGGGTGTTTCTAGATGTCAAGTAATTAATGAGACGCACCACCTACTTCAGATTAGACCTGCTTTAAAGGGAAAGGAAAATCCATATGGAAGCCCCAAAGGATGCAGGGCCATTGCAAGCCATCATGGCAGGGCACAGTGCAAAGGAGACAGCATACACCGAGGAACATCACTCAACCTCTCTCTGCATGTCCTCTATCTATCATAACAGTAACACAGTAGGTCAAGACCCTTTTAATGGGAGCAGGTCGGATCTACTGGAAGCCATTTATTTCATTATCCTATTTCAAATTCACATTTCAACAACATATGTGGCCACCCTGAGAATACTTCCCATTTCACAAATTAGCATTTTAACTCTGCAAACAAGATAAGAGTCGGACAAGGGGGAGATGAAGGGAGAAGGGGAGTGAAGAAACATAATAGTGCATGAAGAAATTATGGAAATTTTGATTAAGGTTCAACAGATGGGCGTCATTTAGATGAGCCACAGCTGACATTTCTATGCCAGGGAAATGGGTACTGAGACTGGTTCTCCTAAAAAAAAGCTGAAGTAAACAATTAGAGGAGAGGAGCATTGTAGTATGTGTGCGTGTCAGCATGTCTGAATAAGTGCACATCTGTGTGCATGTGCATACTTCAGGGAGCAACATAGGGGGCTTAAGCTCTTCTTGTTTTTGTCTGCACACTGCCTTCACACACTGTGGCTCAATCTAATTACCTGTAGAATTCAGAACATTATTTTACAGCAACTAATGGCTGCTCTTAATACGCCTGTAATTACCTGTCAATAGAATATAATTGACAGTAACAGCATCTGGCCTGAGCCTAAGGAGAAGGCTTTTTTATTGAGACTATCTTGCGTCATCCTCCTGCATCTGTTATAACTACACAGGATTACACTACACCATTTTATCTTTCCATTATATGTAGTACATAACTGTATTTTATGATGCACTCTTATTATAGCCTTCTGTTATTGCTTTCCCTTTACAAATCTTTTAATCTCCTCTCTTTCACCTTTTCTTACTTCTCACTGCCATTGTTGATCTCTTCCTCAGCCTCTCATCTCCCTCTCTCCTTGTTTTGCTGTCTCTCCTGCCATTGACAGCTCCTACAGCTTTTCTTTGCAATGCAGCATGCACTATCCTTCCCTCGCCCGTTGCTTACTCTTCCCTCTCTCACAATCCGTTAGCTGCACACTCGCCGCCTCACCCCATTATTTATTGATCGGGGAACGGGGGGCCAGAGGAGGGGCTGGGTATGGGTTCTAAGAGTAGGTTGAGCAGTATTTCCATAAAGGATATTTAGGGCCATTGCCTCTCAGTCCCTCATTTACCACCCCTGGAAGACATACTGTGGGGTCATAGGGCATGATGAAAAGAAAAACCCGGCCCTCATGAAATATGGACAGCTTATGAGAGTGGCAATAAGGGGACAGGACTGAGATGGGGGGATTTAAGGGGCTTTACTGTAGATTTTAAGGGTGGGATTTGGTGACTATGTTGTAAATTTAAAAGTAAGAAAGACATAAAGATCATATATTTATTCACAATTAAGTAGTGGAATGGGCTCCGTCCTCACTCAGTCCCTCATTCTCTTACTCTCTTGCTGTCAAACTGGTTTAAGGCCACCCAAGGCCACAAAGGACAAATGGTGCACCTGGTAGCCTGGCCGGGGAGCGCTAAAATTGAAGCGACATTGTGTGTCATTAAATTCCTCCACACCAATCAAGACTTTGCTGATTCAAAGGCACTGCCAGTAATAGGAATGGTGTGTGCATGTGTGTTCTGAGAGTCCTGTAAAAGGTCAGAGATGACACTGCAGTCTCTTGTCAGAATTAATGGTGAACAGTGGGCCAAGAGAAAGAAAAGGTTGGTGGTATCTTTCCATTTGGGTTTTCCTAGAAAATAGCTAGGGAAATGAGGTTGTGTTTTACAGCTGTCTCCACAACACACCATGCAGAAAAAGAAGAGACTAGAAAGACTGTTGATGACCAATGGAATGCACCCAAGGTGTGAGTGCTGTTTGGTGTGGGACAATGTGTCTGCGAGTATGTGTGTCTTGCCAGGGCCAAAGCACAACCTTAGCGACTGACACTAGCCACTGCAACACGACACAGATGCCAGCAAGCAGACAGACATGCTGAATGAGGGAATACAGAGGCTCTGGATCATGAACAGAGGGAGACTAAGGTTGACTAATCAGTCAGCCAGAAGCAGACAACAATCGCAGTGAGGACAGACACTAAACACATGTGCTAGTGAGGTGATGAGCTGGAGCTGAAATGGGTTAACACAGAATTGTAAGTAGGAAAACAATACAGACATATTAGCTGGGTAGCTGGGAAGCTTGGAAATCACTAAACTTGGGGAGAAACACAGGGAGAGACTAATGTAGTGAAAGAGACAGGAAGAGACAGATGCAGCCGAGCCAGCAACACACTCACTCACTCTCCCCATTGGGTTCTCTTAGGTCTTCCTCTCTAGTTACGCTATAAATGATCTATTGGCCATCATTTAGCAAGGCTGCATGTTAATCATTCATCACAGTAACCATTCTGTATGTAGGAGGCTGATAGCTGGCTAGCCAACCTATGTGAGACAGAGATCAGAGGGCTCCCTATGGGACTTACTAGAATGGAGAACGATAGATCATCCCATGGACATTAATCATACTAGCCTAGTTCCTAGTTTGAGTGCTAAATTATAAAATTCCTCCCACACACCAGTGACCCCAAAACAAACATAATGCCCAGGTTAACCACAAGCTGAAATACACAGACAGCAGATACAATTGTACAAACACTGACTGCTTTCAACAAAGTACACACCATACTTACATTACAATACATATATTATTTATCAATGTGCTTCATAATGCACAAACCAATGCACGCGACTATAAACAACATCAACAGGTTTGTGCATTAGGATAATGAGGAAAGCAGGGCATTTAGTGTATCATGTTTAGTTTGGAACATAATGGGAAAACAATGAATGGTAAAGAAGTGGATATATAACTCTAAGAGCAGGTTGAGAAGTTAAAAAAGATGTTTTAATACTTTTCCCCAAAAAATTCAAGCAAGATAAATATGTTGGTGGTGAAGTATTGCTTATGCGCTTATAACTGTGCTACCTTCAGTTTAAATCTTATAGTCAACATGGCGATAATGCAGAATTGTTGAAAAGCAAGAAGCTGCCACTATTGTAAATATCAGGCTGTCGGAATTTGCAAAAAGCTGAGCAGCATCCCAATTGTGCAATTGTGTGTGTGCTGTAGTGCGTCAATGCTGACAGAGAGCAGACAGAGAACACGACAGCATTAACTGCAAGCAGGGGGCCTGTCACCTGAATACAAGGGATGGAGGTGAGGGGAAAAGAGAGAAATAAGAATATGGCAGAAGAGAGATTAAGAGAAAAAAATGGAAAAAGTGCAAACAGGAGATGGCAACATACATGATCTACAGGCAAGCAAAGGTGCACAGAGGAGGGAGAGAAAAATACAGATATGGAGAAACGCTGGGAGGGAGTAAAGGATAAAGACAACAGCAAGCCATCTGGTGTGTGCATGAGTGTGTGTTTGAGTGTGTGTATGTGCATGTCGAGTGCATGTTGGGCTCTTAGTTTGTTAGATCTATGTATATGAGTATTTATGGTCTCCCACTCACATAGCCTCTGCAAGGATAGAGAGGTAGCTATTACCATACAGCAGGCGGTGGACATGGCTGCTTCACACACACACACACACACACACACACACACACACACACACACACACACACACACACACACACTGTTCAAACAAATACACACTGCTGATGTTCCCTTGGGAAGCCACCTAAAAAGCCACCTAAAATGGTTGACCTGTGTGTATGTGTGTGTGTGTGTGTGTGTGTGTGTGTGTGTGTGTGTGTGTGTGTGTGTGTGTGGTGGGGGGTATGTATTTTAGACATTTATCTTACCAGTGTCTAGGTAATAAACAGTAACAGCTGCAGTCAGTCCTAATTAAATACCTGTGCATCTGCTCCAGGATCTGTCTTGCTTCTTGTATGTCTGTTGTGTTTGGTGAGTGGGTGGCTGTGTATTTCTATGTGTGTGTATGCATGCATGAGTGTGTTATACGCAAACTTTCATTTCCTTATAGTCTTACCAAATATTCCTTTATAATTTCAGGCCTTGAATTGCTATTTCAATGTGTAATTAGACATTACAACATTACCCAACTGCATACCTTTAATGCAGCATCATAAAAGATATGGCTGGGGTGAACTCTAGCTCACCCAGTAAGAGCGTGCGCCCCGTGTAGGCTGAGGCCTTTGCAGCGTGTCATCCCCCATCTTTCTCCCACTTTTCCTGTCTATCCACTGTCACTCTGAAATAAAGGGATAAAAGCCCCAAAAGAATCTTAAAAAAAAATAAAAATAAAAGATTGGCCACAATGGGTATGACCTTGACTTTCAACCAAATTGGAGACATTACTGTCATCATTACTATCTATGACAGTGCGTGAAAGGGAAAGAAATAAGGGTGGCTATAAAGACGAGAAGAGGAAGAAGAGAAGAAGCCAGAAGGTCAAAACATTAATCACTTTTGGAACTAGATAAAGGGATGTCTGATGAAAGAAAAGCGGATGCTTCCGTTATGATGTTGATAATGATGATGATGATGATGAAGATGATGAAAGACCAAGCAGACAGAGACAGAGCTCTTTGTGTGTCATCAATAGAGGTCAATGTCCAGTTTCTAAGCATATCACTCTGTCCTCATGTCTCCATTCAACTCATCACCTTCCCTTAGGCTACATTTCTAAATTGAGGTTGGATGTCAAAAGTGTGTGTGTGTGTGTGTGTGTGTGTGTGTGTGTGTGTGTGTGTGTGTTTACACGCGCATAAGGACAGGCATAAAAAATGTAAGTTTGGGTCACTACATCCTACGCAAACAGGCACAAAAACCACATGAGAAGAGGCAGACACACACACACACAGACATCCAGCTCATCATGCCTGGGAGGCAGACGGACAGCAGTACTTGACCTTGTTAAATATTTACTGGCACTGCTGTCATCAAGTGTCTCACATACTTAACTGCTGTCCATTATTTCCTACTGTCCGTCTATCGTCCATCATCTCACACAGTAAAGCAATACAACAAAAGTATTGCCGTTCTTTGTCCACTCTGTCTACCCTTAATGTTTCCTGTATTTTTTATACATAAATATATATATATATATATAACATTATAGGCACCCTGACCCTTGTCACCAAGCCTGTTTAATAGAAGCCTGTCTAAAGACAGACCTAATGAAGACCTCTGAACAGCTGATATCCATAGACTTTTGTATGTCCATGGTATACATAGGATGAGTGGAAACACTCAATTACACAGCTGACACACTCCATTGTTTGGATAATGGTAGAGGCAAGTCATGCATGCATAAAGGCATATGTCCTGTGTGTGTGTGTGTGTGTGTGTGTGTGTGTGTGTGTGTGTGTGTGTGTGTGTGTGTGTGTGTGTGTGTGTGTGTGTGTGTGTGTGTGTGGACAAAAGTGCAAGCGAAACTTCGCCCCAGGGGTGACACTCGGGGCAATCGTTCTTGCCTCTGCATTGTGTTTAACCCCTGACCTTTCAGAGCAATACAGTGTCAGGGTGCAGAAAATGTCTAGATCACTTACTGATCGAAAAAAGGAGTCGGCTTCAGGACATCATTGACTTTCATTTATAAATGAAAGAGGGAAGACTGAAAGGATGTTTTTTGGATACTATGGGAAGGGACTCTCGTTGTTGCAATTCAGGTCAACACTGTCTGGAAGGCAAGAGTACCTGTGAGAGTTTGTGTCTATGTGAAAATGTTCTTTTTAAATTTCACAACAGTAGTGCAGCATTTTTTTTTAACTTAATAAAGTCATTAATTCAGACTCAAAAACACTGAATGAAGCTTATCAGGTTTAAGCTAAATCTGATAAACTGCATTTAAAAACATTATTCTTGCTGGATGGGGAAACTTACTCAGTAAATTATGAGCAATTGATCAAATACTGTGTTGGCTTAAAATACTGGCTGCAAATGAAGTGGACTAAGGCCAAAACATATCTATCAAACTCTGGCAAACAGAAAAGTGAAAGCAGAAAATAATCGCAATTTCATAGCTGGATAAGACAGGCTACAACACAGCTGCTGTGTGTTTGGTTCATCTTTATGATGGAGTACGTGCTCTAAAGCAGAAATCTACATAATGTAATGGCAACTGACAAGGGCTCCTGAAATGGGATACCCAATCTCTGATAATCTCTCTTCTGTGTTTAGGTCATCTGTATTGTGTCAACACAAGCTTAAGTGTGTGCTTATGTGGTGTGTAGGGGGGTGGGAGTTTTGGGGAATCAATAGTGCTAAGACATATGCTAGGTATTGGCTGGGATCATCAAACAAAACACACTTGACTTCATGAGTCTCTGCAAGCCAGAAAATTGGGGCACTGTCCCACAAACCTTACCTCCATGGTTATGTGTGTGTTTGTGTGTTTTGTGTATGACTTTGCATGTACTCAAGACAGAGGTGATCCTTTGGTATTTCACATTATTCCCATTACAGAAGATAAAGGGCACTTATGGATCAAAGGAAGGACAATAAGAAGGTCCTAGTGTTTCAAAAACACATCTGCTATCAAGGGACAAGCACTTTGCCCTATGAAGCCCCTCTCCCTCAAGTATTGGGGTCTTGAGAGCTTGTAGGGGGAGGAGGTAGGGAGTATGAAATATGGCGGGTACTAGTTAGGCAGTTTGCCTTAGGGATGCTCTCTATGGCTTTTATTCCATCCTCCGCTCCGTTGGGGCATGTTGTGTGTCCTAGACCAGTCAATACTCCCACTCCCCTCCCCGGAGGTAAGCCCTTCTAAAACATGCATGAGTTTATGAGCTGGGAATGCGCCACTGGAGGCCTTTAGGGCTTTTCGAGGTGGTGGAATATCTAAAAGCTAAGTGAGACCATCTTGCTAGGATTAGGTCTAAGGGCTTTCCAGTTTTCCCCACTAATACTCTTTTACTGTTCCTGCACTCATCTCCTCCTTCTTTTACCTCTTTTTTCCTCACTTCTTCCCAGACAGACATATGACTCTATACATATAAATCAGTCCTAAAGCCTCAACCCTTGGGTTAAGTGTAAGGAAAGAAACTCCAATGTCCATTGTACAAATCTTAGATTTTAGTCACTCCATCAGAACTGTACAACCCCACCATGTACTGTAAAAGAACATGTATTTTGAGTAAGAAACTCGGGCTCATCCCTCTTGATCTCACTTTTTTTTAGAGCCCTATGATTTAGATTTAAATGTATAAATGCTCAATCATCTCTGAACCCTATTTGAAAAGGAAGATAAGGAAAACAAGGGGTGGGTAGGTGGAAGGAGAAGCAGGGAGATTTGGGTTAATTAATATTTGATGAGCCCAAATGGCCTGTTGTGTGACCCAGCTGCTGAAGGCCACATGGGCTTTTAGTGAAGGGCAAAGTGCAGCAGACCAGAGTTGAAGCAATGAGGAGCTACAGAACACAGAGGGAGATAAACATTGGGGTACATTTATTCTGTTCCTTATCAAAATTCACTTTTAAGGAGTACTTTGTTTACTTCCTATGATATACTAATTTTCATTCCACTCACAGAACAAGTTGAGGATCAATGAATTGTCATGCCTAATGTGCACCATCTGCAATCCTTATCCATATTCAAAACTGGGTCTCGATATCAGAGCATAGCTGACACAAATCACTGCTCAACAGTAAATGTGGAACAACGAATGGGAAGAGAGAGGGGTAGATGGATGGATGCTGAGAGGGAGGACAGCCACAGCTGATGGAGGAGAGGACCCCCTGCTTACCAGCACATTAATCATTAACATGCAAAAACAGCAGGAATGAAGGCAGACAGGGTGACGCTAAAGCCACAACAACACTTTACACTCAGTTCCCGATCTGAAACATGATTAGCACCACAGAGGGGCAAGAAGAGGCTTATCTTATTTAAGACATGGATAGGAGTTGCACTTTTCTTTTCTAACTACTTCTCACTCCAGCTCATCAAAACTTCCAACTTTTTTTCCACAATGGCTTCAAATCTTACTTCCACTGTCTCCTTCACACATTTCCCCTTACCCCCCACACTATTTGTCGCTGTTATAGCTTCTTCTGTTCTGCATTCCTCTATCCACCTCTCCCTCCTCTTTCCTCCATCACAGACAGTGATGCTTAGTGAATATTACACTCATCCATCCTTCTTTTAAGTGCCGCAATTATGGTTACCAGATGCACTTACAGCTTTTTAGGCCCATTGATTGGCACAATCAATATGTCATCTTCGGAAAGTTTGGAGACACTACATTAGAGCTCCCAGACGCTCTTAAAGCTTTAAGCAGTAATTTGTATGGAGATGGGTGTTATTATAATAATGGTCAACAGCAGGTGGGTTGGGCTGGGATCTAAATGCCTTATGGCTGCTTCCGGTATTTAAAAAAATTTAAATCCACGGGCTTACTGTGGTCAGCATGCTAAACATTATTTTCTCTTTTCAGGCCTTGTCACTGCTATTATTGTTATAAATGCCCTTGCAATATTTTTGTCATAACTGTCATCAACTGTAGTTTTCATAATGACAATCTATTGCATAGAAAATGGCCATGGCGTTTGGTTCTATAATTATGTTAAAGAATGCAACAAAATAAATATTGTGCACCGCTTTGTGAGGTTCACTCAGGGTTCAAGGGAAGTTGTGTTTTCCTGGCGAGAGATGTAGCATTGAGAAACAACATAACAGACATCACAAAAAACACAAGAAATGTCTAGTAGCTTCTGATAAAAAAAAAAAATGCTTTCGTATATCACTTGATTTTGCACCTGGAGGCCCTAAACTGGCAGCCAAAAGAAATTACCTGGACTTCACTGTGCAAGGAATGGAATGAGGCCATAAGAATTGCAATGGCTTTAGACTGAAGAACTTGGGAATAAAGAACTAATTCAGTTGTTTAGTACACTCACTTAACAATTTGTCTTAAGGAATTCTTGCTTTCAGAGAAAGGTTTGCCTCACAATTCTGACAATTTTTTTTCCTGTTCCTGTTTTTACAAGTGGATTAGCACAGCAAGTGTAGCATCCCCAACTTGCCTCTCCACCCTTTATGCAAATTGTGTAGACTTGAGCATGTTTTCACAAAATGTTGAAAGGTTTTTATTATGAAAGAAAGGGCCATCAGCCATAAGTCATTAAAAGTGATAGGGGGTGTTGTAGGAACAGGGAGGATGCCTTGTTCCACAACTTATGGACAAGTTACTATAAACCTTCTGCACAATGAAACCCCACACGTAACACAAAACCCAATCGTTTTGTAATTCACAAATATGGAATCAGAGCCTTTGTCCTCATAATGCCACTCTCTGCTGTCGAGCACTTGCACAATGCTACACCACAGATAAGCTCTGACTGCTTTACTATCTTCTTACTGGCCGCCAAGGTAATCTGGCATGTCAGGCACGCAATCAGGCTGAAGCAGGTGACATATCACTGAATGACTGAACAATGGGATGGAGCTTCAGTCTCAGATAAGAAAATTAATATTGATTGCACACGCATGTCAGACAGATTGTGTCCATCAGAAGTTGCATAGCTGTGCTCAGTCACTGGTAAAATGCCTTGGCTAAGGACTCTTTTCAAATTCAGAATTTCATTCAAGACATTGTTAAAATGTTTTAGTTTGAAGTGTTCATTATGAAGTGGGTTCTCAAGCTAAGCTTTTTAAATGTCTGTTCCACATTTTAAGATGTATTATTTCTATTAATGTTCCTGATTTCATTATCTGTACTGCACGTGCATACTGTAAATATAAAAAAGCAGTCCTGTGCTGCTGACACTGTAAACTAAAAGTTCAACTGCAAAAGTGTTCAGTCATTTGCTGACTCATTTGCTTCACTGAGAATAAGGTTATATAAAAAGGTTCCATCCATTTCCCCAGCAGTCAGGTTTGCACACTACATTTAAAGCTGCCGATATCGCCAGTCACCTATTCGCAGATAAGGCATAAAAGCACTTGCACACTCAGTCTGGATAGTGTAAGTAACACCCAAATATAGATCTGTGTGTATGAGTGTGCATGTTTATGTGTGAGTGAGAGTGAGAGACAGACAGACAGAGAGCGCTAAGAGCTATAACTGTGGGAGTGTTTTACAAGCTCAAAGCCCTGTGCCTGCTCCTCTAATTCAGCACACACATTGCACTTTCAGCAGATCAATGATCCCACTGTGCCCCCCCCCCACACACACACACACAATCCTCATTTCGTACTACCTTCACTCCTGCTCTGTTTCTCGTATATACATGCTCTCCAAAACCCCCCTCTTTCTTTTTCTTTCCATCGCTCCTTCTCTCTGAAGCCCTGAGCAATTACTTATCGAGACTCTTGAGAAGAGCAACGGAGAGAGAGGGGAGAGAGCGAGTGAGGAGGGAGAGAAGGACAGACGGATGGATGAAAAGAGAGTAGATAGATTTAGAGCGAGGGTGAATGAAAATTGTCACTGACTGCAAGAACCTGCAGCTTTTATACAAGAGCACCTCAAAACATCTGCTCTTCAATGACCAGGGTCAAGGTGTCAAACAGTGTGTGTCTCATGTATGCGAGCTAACGTACACGCACGTGTGTGTGTGTGTGTGTGTGTGTGTGTGTGTGCAGTGTGGGGTTAAGGGGAGTGTGCGTCTGTAAGGGAGGTGGGTCACAGCAGTATGACACAACATCATTTATTCATTTGGGAGGGTAATGTGTGTGTTACAGCTGGGACGCACATGCTCTCAACACAACACAAACAAGGCACTTCTGGAAAACAGAAAAGTCCAATCGACCAGCTGTAGCCCTCTTACTTCAAGATAACACACACACACACACACACACACACACACACACAATAAAAACAGTGATGAAATAGCCACAATATACTGGAGGGAAGTTATAACAGTGGATACAAGTAAATTCACTGTGTGTGTGTATGTGTCTCCTTGTAGTGTCCTGAGCCTTCACTAAGCTCTCAGGTTGATCCATTTAAAACACAATGGAGGATTACATTCTCATCTGGCCACTGGCTTCAGCCTGCACAGAAAAACATTAAGGCTTTAATACTACCTTGGCACACAGTGTGTCTGTGTCGAAGGGAGTGTGTGTTTTCATATTTTATGCAGGCAATACAAGTTACAGCATACAACTGTGTATCTATCAGTGTGTGTATGTGTGTTTCTGCGTGTGCAGGAGGCTCAGTCCTTTCATCGCGAGGGCATGTTGGGGGGATAAGGCCCCTCTCCAAGTGTGTGAAGTGGTTGTGAATTGGTTTTGGCTCGGGGCTAAATCTCCTCACAGACACCTCTTCGTTTTCTCCACAAGACCAGAAAAGAGACTGCTTTCACCCAAGCCTCACACAACAAATCCAATTCACTGTGATTTGAGCCAGCCCTTGGCCAAAATGCAGGTGTGAATGAGCACTCACACACACACACACACACACACACACACACACACACACACACACACACACACACACACACACACACACACACAGAGATACCATTGCTACATACCCGAACACCCCACAAAGAAGACGACAGTTGCAGTCGGTCTATCCGGCAGTATTTAGGCCCATGAATAAACCAGTGCTTATTGGTAATTAAACACTGTGCTTTGTAGCGGTATCCAGAATGCTGTAAAGCACTCCACCTCCCCATCACATACACACCCACCCCACCTCCATTGGCAGAGTGCCGTCCCCGCCTCTCTTCTTTTTCTGCCTTTCAGGGGGCCGCAGGTGGCACAATTGGCAGTAATGTGTTCTAATTGTTGGCAGCGCTGCCCGGGTAAAGATACATAGTGGGGAGCAGGAGCTTGGCTGACGTACAGCAGGAGAGGGATGGAGAGAATGTAAGGCAGAGAAGGGGGAGGTAAAAAAAAAAATGGAGTAAAGAATCGGGAATATATGGACAAGGAAGAAAGAAAGAAAGAAAGAAAGACAAAAAGAATGAAGGAAGGAAGGGATTAAAGGGACAAGCAGAAGAATTAACATGCCAAGGATAGAATTTGAGGGGAAAAGGTGGGGATGTGGAAAGAATAATGCCATGAAAAGTAAGAGCAGAATTGCGATTAACGGCAGAGAGAAGAGTGGGAGGAAATCAAGCCAATAGAGGATGCTGTTCCTGTCGTGTCCAAATGTTTTCTTCACTGCTGTTGTTTTTCAGGCAGCTTGGAGAGAGGCTCCCCTGGGTTGAGACTTAGCTATAACTGCAGCAGAGACAAACACAGCGTGAACTGCTGGCTTCATGTACTAACAGAAAGGCTAGACACAAGCCTGGGTTGCTGAGTTTCAGACCATATAAACCCCTGGGGTTTTCCAATTCACTCAATATAGGCTACTCTATATAGAAATGTTGAGGAGAAGGTGGAGTGGAGTATGGCAAGTGTAGAACCTAAGGCCAGTGAGTTTATACTGAACTATAAATAATCAATGGAAATGTTGTTTCTCTCCATTACTGATCCATATAACAACGTAGTATTTAACAGAAACTCCATGGAATCAGAAGACATGCTACAATAAATTAACAAGTAATGTCTGGAAAAGTACAGTAAAAAATGTTTTTAAAAGAAGGAAAATCTCAATGTTTATCGCATAAAAGAGCTGTTGGGTGTTCAATTTCATATTAAAACAAAAAAAGCTTCACACTAAGTCTGTATTTACAGTCTTCATTTCAATGTGGCACCAACAAAATGATGTCCAAATACATTGATGCCATGACAATGCCATAAAATACAATTAATCATGGTTTATGGAGATTTAATCCAAGTGGCATCTATAGTGTATGTGGCTGTGTAAGTGTGTGAGAATGATTCAGCAGCTCTCCCATGGTGCGACGGCACCTGTTCTTCATTGCTCATCGACAGGTGTTGCAATCTCCCCTGAATGTTGTTAACGTGGGCTAAATCAGATGGAAAGGCAGAATGACAGCTACTGAGCATACGTAGACGCCGTGAGACACTGAAAAGCCAGAAATAGTATTTTTAGATAATGAGGTGAGCTCTAGGGATGTCACTATAGTGGCAGATGTACTTTACAATATTTCAACTTCTACTCTTAAACAATAATACCTGGCACTGAGATAGGGCTATATAAATGTTATTTTTCATTGGTTAAAGCTACATTGCTGGCTATGCAGTATGCTCTACAGAATAACAGGGAAGACGGGAGCATGAAATAAAGATCATAAGCCAGATTCAGTCCACTTAGACTCCTCTGGATGCCAAATATATGTCAAAGAAAGCCCTATTTGAATATGTAAGGATCTGATACACATCTAGTCATCAAACTGTGTGTAGATGCAGTGTGTGTGGCTATGTGTTGGTCTTATCTTGAAAGGCAGATAGACAAGTGAGAGGGCCTGCTTCACATGAAACCACGTTGATAGTCACACAATCACCCAATCATGGTTACCACACACACACACACACACACACACACACACACACACACACATTACCTGCCATATTGTACATATGCATCCATACAGACTTGACATGCATACACAAATACATTCTATCATCATCTCTCTCTCCGCTCTCTCTCTCTCCGCTCTCTCTCTCTCTCTCTCTCTCTCTCTCTCTCTCTCTCTCTCTCTCTGCAGTGGCTGCATAAGCTGTTGGGTCATCTCCATGCAGGTGGAAACTTTGAAAGGAGGCAAATATACTGGAATGAAAATGGCAGTGAGCTTTTGAGAAAACAGTCTACACTGCAAGGCGCTGCTGCTGCATTACCATGGCAACGGTGAGGAGAGCATGAAGTGTTGGAGTCAGAGTCTCAAGGTTACTTAATCTATTCATGTTTTATTAATAACACTCCCTTATGAAAAGAATATTACATCCCTTGTAAGTATTAGAGGTCGACTGATATGGGTTTTCTCTGGCCAATGCCGATCTTTAGAAATCAGGGTCAGCCGATGGCCGATAAATGCTGGCGATTTATTTTGTCGATATGTGCTTGTTTTTAAACCTCTATTTGAAAGATAAAATGTAACACTAATATACACAGAATTTCTCAACAAAAACATTTATTGAATACTTCACCAATCTACACTTGTATACTTCAATTAAAAATGTATAATGTAAAAACATACTGTATATTGTATAAATAATGTATGAAAAATATATTAAATAAACGAAACAGGTAAGAAGAAAAACTGTCAAATAAACTTTTCAATGAAAAAATAAAGTATAGTGCACTTAGCAGCATTTATTAAACTTCTGAGAGTACAAATCTGCAAGCTTCACAGAAAGTGACATGTTATTATTAATAATTAATTAAACTCCTGTTGAATCACATCAGACTAGGGCTCTCTAAAGTCAATTCTTCTTCACCTTGTTTGTTAGATCATTGTTCATTTGTTGAAGTGTTGTATCTGTGTTTTGGGGACCCTACTGTTACATGTCCTGTTGCACTCATTAGGATCTGATCTGAGCAGATTTCTGTCATTCAAACAACTCTTGGTTGTAATTTAAAAGTCATCCAGCCAATTTAATAAAATTAAGGGTTTTATTTGTGCTCGAGTCCATAGATGCAGTTAATGGATACAGGCACGGACAACTGAAGGCTCTGTAAGCAACGATTAGCTCCGTTAGCGTTTAGCTCCGTTAGCGGTTAGCTCCGTTAGCGGTTAGCTCCAGTTAGCTCCATTATAGGAGTGGATGAGACTGCCACGGACAGGGGTAACAACCAGACTCTGATAAATGACATTCGGGGAGCTTCCACAGCGGTGTGGCCGCGTTGTTTTGTACGGTTTTATTAGTACAGTTAATCCCAAGGCAAGAACACCAGCAACATGCTACTACTAACGGTAGCGTCTGAGCCTGAAGTGACTGTGCGAGACACACAGCGCAAGAATTCACGAGGGGAGAGGCTGGAGGCAGCTGGTCTGGGTGCGCTGTAAAAAATGTCACCTATTCATGTTTTTAACACTAGGCTGCACGCAGATGTGCCTGCCTATTAATCGGCTTGATATACTGGGATATTGGCCGATGCCGATTATGTAAAAAAAATGCCAAAAATCGGCCGATTAATCGGTCGACCTCTAGTAAGTATGATGAAAATACATATCCGATCTTTCCAGCCAGTGTACTTGTGAACAAGAAGAACCTGCCATCAAGGTTAAGACAATGAAATGAACTTCACATATCTTGGTTTCATTCACCAAGACTGGTTGATGATGCCTGATTTCAGAGTATTACATTGCCATTCTATTTCTGGCTTAGCCCATTTAAATGGGACAAGATTGGTCAAAACCACAGGTGGGTTTCCTTCTTGGAATAGACAGAACTGGGAGTAGAAGGAGAGAAAGAGAGTGAGATAGAAACACAGATGAACAGAGTTTGAGGAGGATGCAAACAGGTATATTAGTTTTTACATGAGAACAGGAAACTGAATTAATCAACGTGGGATGACAGCTTTCTATGGTTCCCATCTTTTTTCCAGGTGTTTGTGTCAGAGGTGAAGCAGCAGGTGAGCAACTGGCACTATACTGATGTCTGTGGAGGCAGGGACAAGGAAACTTGCTAGGATTTGAGTGTTGCACCTGATCCATCTCTGGACACACATGTGGCCTACTGAAGCTGATGACAGTGCACATGACAATGAGGGAAAAGCAGATGTGTGCTGTCCCTCTGGAGATACTCTTTGTGCAAGTGCATGTGCCTCAGATTCAATGTATTCTGTATTCAAGTAACATATGCATGCTTACACAATTCCATAATTAACAAATGACGGATGATGGACAGATAAATCAGTCAGTCAGTCACATGTATGCACATAAAGGCTGCAGTGGATAGCAGTACAAACTTGTTATGTTCATCCCTCACATCCCTCTTCCAATCTGTCAGCACTTAGTGCAGAGGCATGCTAACACACTGTCATGCTAGCAAGGTGTTTTACACAGACCTCGGATCTCCTTTGTACAATAAAGACATGATTTTCACGCGTTCACACATTTACATATGTGTTGCATATATAGCACATTCATGTACATGTTTAAGCCGCCAGCATAATATAATTATCATCTTAAAAACATAAAAAATAAACATGGCAAGCTGCACTATATTCATATTCATTTTAAATAATTAATCTGGAATGAGCTTTATCTGAGAGAAAAATGAAAACAGAGCTGAAGAATAATATGCTAAAGTTATATGTTAAAGTACAAAGATGAATTTGTTGTAAACGGCAGAAAGGCAAGGGCTACATATCAGAAATGAGCTTTTCTTTTCTGTTTTGGCTATTACAGCTCAGTTTCCACCTTTCTTCCTCCTCTCAGTGACATGCTGTCACTGTATCTCTGTCCCCTCCCTCTTTTCCTGACTACACAAGTTATTGTTTTCATCAACTTCTCTCTCTCTCCCTCTGGTCTCTTCCATCTGGAGTGCAGATGTGGCCAGACTATCATGTTTTGTGTTTTTATGTCTGTGCTCTGTAGTCTCCGGTCTGCACTACAGTGTGCTCTACAGCAGCCACTACCTCTGCAGTGCTACAGCATTCACTGACCCCTGACAGAAGCACTGCAGTGAAAGCAGAACCTTTTCCGCAATAAACCCCTGACATTAAAGAGATGATGTTACCACAAGAGGAATAAAACAAGATTAAACTGTCTCTGCATTATAATACATTTAGACTTCTGGCCAAATAAGTGTGGAAAATTCAATTAAGTTTTCAGAGCTGAGCATTTCATACATTTTGACAAAGATCAAACTAAACTTGCAGCTGGATCCTTACACCAGGACTGGAAAAATGCACAATTACTTTGAACGTCTCCATGAAGTGATGACAAGTCTAATGTGCAAACAATGGGACCCCATCTTCTGGTCCCAGTATCGCAGTACCACTGGCCGTGGTACTGCTGATGCCAATCTGATGGGCTTCCCTCGTCACTGTCCATGGTGCTGATCTGACTGAGGGGAAATGTACGGCACCTCTGCCTCCACCACCAGGGATACTGTCATGAAATAATTAGGTACATATGACCTATACATGCTGTGTTTGCTTGGTTTGCAGGTTACAAATCTGAATGCAACCTTTATTTCATAAAGTAGACAACACAATCCTCTTCTATCGAGTCAACCTTGTGTTTTACACAGAATCATTCAAAGTGTAGCAACACGGTTCACTTGGTTGTTTCCTTAATTAATCAGTCAAACTATTAGCTGTAACCAGGCCCAGTTGTAATTTACTGCATATCCTCTTTGGGTATTAGTGTTTTTTTAGACTCTGTCTTGTTTTCCTTTATGTGGAAAAAGCCTTGCCTCCTCACTAAAGAACTGATTTAGTAAACCAAGTTTAAACACACTCTCTTATGAAGCCACATACACTAAAAAGAACTACATTTATAACGTGAAAACAAACCAAAATGTTTTTAGCAGTCACATTTTTAAAGATATTTTTGGCCTAATTAAGCAAATGTTGGCGGTGGCGCATCAGAGCATAAACCACTAAGACAGGCAATTTCACTGCTCTCTCCTCTCTTCTATAAACTATTAATTGATCTCCAGGGAGCTTTGCTGTTTAAACTGTACAGAAGTATAGAGAGGAGACTGCACCACAAGCTTTAACAGAGAGTGGGGAACACCCCCATGGGTAAAGAGCTGCTAGTGTGGACCAGGTCTGAGAAACCTCAACTTTGTCTCAGCACTGCTTAATGACGTCATTATCACATTTGTTGGATCTAAGCACATCAAGTGTATGTGATCTCTTCAAACTTAAGAGGGAAGCCCTATAATTGGGAGAAAAACACATTCTAAGGAAGATCAAAACATTTTCTCTGTTCATATGATGTCCAGAAAAGCCTTGCTAAGTTAAACCCTTCCATCATAATTTAATACGTTCAAAATCTAGTTACAACAACAAACCAACCGCCATTTCAACTTTGACTAATTTGGCTGAGGATTCTGCCCATTTAATATTCAGATGTCTCTCCATAAATTAATGATAAATAAGGACTGGGAGGTTATCATCAGTGCTGTGCTGGTCCCTCTGTGTCCATGAGTGTGTGTTACATTATTAATGATGTTACAGTATACCATCTTTTAAATGTCGCCATGTTCTTGAGGGGGGCATTATTCTAATAGTAAAATACCTAATTAATGGTAGAGTTATTCAGTACAGTAATTTGTAATTTGATCAGAGATGTGTTTATGTGTGAGTTGATATTGGAGGTTTATACGTAATGTCTTTATGTGGGCTCAAGCACCTAAGTATGTGTGTATGCACACAACCCTATTTTATACAGTCTATGGTCTAACCCCTCACTGGCAGAATCAGCAGCAGAGGTGGGAGGTAAACCAATTCCATCTGCTAAGAGATTCTCATGATGTGCGACAATGGTTGGGCCTGGAGGTCCACAAATCAGCCTGCCACCATTACTCAACTGTCACAAGTAACAGAAAAGTAACACACCATACATCATAACAGAAACTCACACACACTCAAGTAACAGACAAATTTAAAAACTCTTTTATTCTCTCTTTTCTTCCCTCAGCTCATGTGGTTTGTCTTGCCAGAGGATGCACACATGAACACTCAAATTTAAACAAACACTCAAATTCTGTCTCCCTCTCACTTTATGAGGCTCCATTTCCAGCAAAACCAGACAAATCAGTTCTAATAACAGGGGGAAGCGGTGAAAGGTGCCATGATGTAACAAGCTGTAAACAAATCCAGTGGAACAAATCACTGTTTGTCTGAACATGACGGAAAGTAGGCAGAGTTGGAGACCACAGGAGAGGATGCAACTTTCCATCAGACAGACAGCGAGGGATTGTGTGTGTGTGTGTGTGTGTGTGTGTGTGTGTGTGTGTGTGTGTGTGTGTGTGTGTGTGTGTGTGTGTGTGAAGGAGGAAGAATAAGAAAGGGTTTGGTAGCACCTGCATTCATTTTAACGGAATTGCCAACATCAGTGGATTCACTCAGAGGTGACGTGAAGTTGAAAATTTGATAAAGTTTGAAAGTCCAATTTTTGCCACTGACCAAATGCAAACCAGCTTGACAGTGTTGACCTCTGATGTAACATACAGTAGTAGTGAGTCAAAAATGAAGTACGCTATTACAGTATACAATGTTGTAAGACATCACCAAGCCAACTTCCTATCAAACTGTGTTGTTAGGACAATAAAGTTAACGCAACTCAACTCTTACTTTGTGTCTGACCATCTGATTAAACCCTGCTCTGCCAAATGAGGACAGCCATGTCAAAGTTGCTTTTTGTTTCATATTAATTTCACCACAAATTAAACAAAAAGGACAGTGTGTGTATTATTATTTTTTAAATTATATTCAATATATTAACAACAATAAAGAGACATGCTCCTCAGTTACCATCATGGAATAGTCAACGGTGTCTTCGCTAAAGAGGTGCTGCTCCTAAACAGTACATGATCAGGCAAGTCTATGATTCATCATCATCTACCATGAGACACATGCACACATACTGCGGCGATAAACAACGGAAGAAGAATCCCCATAGAGTACAAAGGGTAATCTCGCCTGTGTGTTTGTGTGCGTGCACAAGCACACATGTGTTACTATCCTTTATCATCATGGACATCTTTCACAACAAGCAGCTGAATAATTCAACACTACAAAATAAAGGAACATCCTTGTGCATGCTGAAGAATAAATGCCGCATAAATGATGAACGGGAGTATGACGAACTAAAACAACTCCCATTCATTTTCTTATGTGACACTTTTTCTGTGTCCATGCATGTATGCTTGTGGATCTATCATACCTTCTAATGTGTTTAGAAAAAGTACAAACAACAAGGTGTGCACACAAACATATACATACGGGAAAGCAGTTCTATTTCCCCTATTGGTGAGTTACAGCACAATGCAGCTCGGAGTTGAGCCAAACTATTTTCTTTAACAACAATAGCAGTGGTCTTGATACTTAAATGTAGAGAGGCATTTCTTATTTAGAAAACACTCAGAGATAGAGAGAAGAGAGTTATGACAGAATCAGAGAGAAGACAACAATGAAATGGGAAAAGAAAAAGGAAAAGTACACAAGAGAAGATTGTAAATGAAAAGACAAAGGCAAAAGCAAACATTGGGGCACACGCACACGCACATGCACACACACAAATATGGAGATGTAGCATATGTCCCCAGTATATGGGGATATATGCCAGCTGGAGACATCTGGTGCCAAAACTCCACAGGTCAAACCAAGTGACATGCTCCCTGAGGTGTGGATGACAGTGTGTGTGCATGTGTGTCTGTGTGCCAACTGATTAAAATGGTCATTATGTTTAGTATATAGTATACACATTATCATGCACATAGAAACACAAGGAACACACACTGTCGTCAAAGAATCTAAAGTAAATGTGAATTCAAAGTGTGATGTGAACAGAGAATGAGCCAGAAAAAGTGTGTGTGTGTGTGTGTGTGTGTGTGTGTGTGTGTGTGTGTGTGTGTGTGTGTGTGTGTTTAATTTGTTGTGCTGTGTATGATAGAACACAGCTGTCCACCGGAGGGGTGACAGGAGAGGCAGAGAGATGAATTCTGAAGTCTAAACTTCCCGACCAGAAAGTGTGTGTCGACTGAAGTTGAAGACCTTGCTAGAGTAGGAAGTAAATAACTAATCTATGGATCAGAACTGAAGGTCAGATGTCGGGTATCAAATCTGGATAAAGGACAAAGACTCACTGTAGGTCCCGTAAGGACAAAGCACTCAAGCAGTTTATGGAGCAAACACACATGCGGCCCCTGCATTAAAAAGTGCCAGATTTCACCACAGATCTGGATTTCATTATTAAATTCCAAACAAATGACAATGATTTTTATCCCTCACTTTTACAACAACAAACTCCCAGCTGTTTTTTATAATGCTAAACCACTCCACTAATATCCAATCTCAGCCTCCTCTGTACTATTCCCTTTTGGAGTCAAGCAGCTTATTATGCTAATAAACAGTCAATCACCACAAAAGCTCCAAGATGTATATTAATCTTCAATGTAGTTGTGTTGCCGAGAAGTACTGAGGTAAAACAGTGCTAGTCAAGCTGTAGAGTTTACTACATAATTTGCATTGGCTCACAGCTTCTGCAAATAGACAAACACAGAAACAGAAGTATGATTGTTACACTGGTTGTCCAGCATTGCTCATTAGGCTGAAGAGAGATACACTGGCAGGACCCAATCAAGGTGTGTGTGTGTGTGTGTGTGTGTGTGTGTGTGTGTGTGTGTGTGTGTGTGTGTGTGTGTGTGTGTGTGTGTGTGTGTGTGTGTGTGTGTGTGTGTGTGTGTGTGGCAGTTACAGTTGTATTTGTGTGTTTCAACAAAAGTCTGTGTGTTCATTAGACTCCCGGTAGAGGAGAGCCAGTGGCCAGAAATGCACACACACAAACACACAGAGAGAGAGAGAGAGAGAGAGAGAGAGAGAGAGAGAGAGAGAGAGAGAGAGAGAGAGAGAGAGCAATTAGACCAGAGGACAAGGCAAGATACAGTTAAACTACACTCAACAAACTCACACAAACACACAGCCAAACAAACAGGAGAGAAAAGGGCAGCATCCAACTCTTGTCCTGACCATCATGAGCAAAGCATTCAGCAGCCAGTCCTTTTTCTCATTTATGCTCAAATCAGAATGTCTGCTTGAGAAAGAGGGAAAATAAATAGAGAAAGACAGACCATAGAAGACATAATTCAGAGACAATCTTTTAAATCACCTTCTGCTAGTCAAGCCATTTTCCAACCAAAGACAAACTCATGCATTTTTAATACCAGTCCTGATTTTCACCTCTTCTTAGACACAGGGGTATGGGTTTGCAGATTTCATAGCATTTCCTTTGTATGGTATTTCCTGTTATACCAAGTAGAGAGCCTGACAAAGTGTAAGGGACAGCAATGACACACACTAAATTTGGGTGTTTGAACATGGGAATCAAGGAGAAAAGTTGTGTAACATCTGAGTCACCAAACTATTGTAGGTCACCCTGAGTTGAAGCCAGATGCAGTGCAGTGTTGTTATGCTCAGTGTTTGGGGTTTAAATCTTGCACAGACTTCCAATAGAGGATATTACAATGTCATTGACTTTCAAGGATTAAATGATGCATGCATGAGAAACATTGAGTAAATATAGTTTTAATTAGAATATGCAAGTTCATTATTTCTTTTCTATGTTCCATCGCCTTAAACAGAAAACAAATACATTGAGGAAGAATTAGAATACCGTATTGTGATAAATTCTCAATATGTGGTCTCAAAAGATGCTTTTCAAGCTACTGCATTTATGCTTTACAATAATGAGAACAATGTAATATTTTTAGCTGAGAATGGTGTTGAAATGTAATTCCTTGGAACTACAATATTATACAGTATACCTTCACACCCTTAAACATGACAATTTGTATTCAAAGCCAAGTTAAAGCCCAATGTTTATCCTCGTGAAAAAAAATGTATATCCTAATTTCAACCATAACCAAATAAATTATGGTCTATTCATTTAAATTACTGAGATATTTGTGAATAAAATTTGACTTCTTGAAACACAAATTGCAATAGAGTGATTCCTCTAAAGTTTTCCTTCCTCACTTAGTTATCAAAAGGCAGAAGCCTACAAGAAAAACTCTTTGAAACACACAGCATGATGACGCAGAAACAATCTATCAGAAAATCTCAATAACAAAGTTTACAACCCACAACTCAAAACAAGACTATTTAGCTGTATTAGTCTGTATTGAGTGATCTAAAAAGGGGATAATGGTAACAGTTTATTAGTTTTAGTATCAGGCTTAAACTGTATGATGATTAGATTAAAAATAATCTTTAATTATGCACCCAACAGGATAAGTACAGTGTGGGACATGTTAATGATATGGTGAACAGACGGCACCATTGTCATTTCTGTCACTGAAAGATAAAGACAGAGGGAAAAAGAAAGGAGGAATAAAAGGAGAGAGCAGGAAGAATGTGTGTGTGTGTGTGTGTGTGTGTGTGTGTGTGTGTGTGTGTGTGTGTGTGTGTGTGTGTGTGTGTGTGTGTGTGTGCGCGCACACACACACACCCATTTGGGTTAGAGGCAGTAAGCACATTTGCTGAACCCATCATTAAGTTCTCTCCCCTTGTGGTTGGTGTCAGGGTCTAGACAGGGAGACAAAGCCTGGCCTTTCCTCCACATTGTACCCAGGGGAGAGGGCAGGGGCCTGGGGGAGAGAGCTGGGGTGGGACAGCATGTCCTGGGTGACAGACAGGCAGCAGGGAGGGAGAGAGGGAGGGAGGGAGAGAAGCCAAGAGAGGGAAGTAAGAATGGATGGGAATATGTATGGGGGACAGAGATGAAACTACTGTATGTTATTAAGAACCAGAGAAGAAGGGGTGCACACTTGGCAAGCTGGTGTAAGGGGGGTAATTAGTGAGAGAGACACACATGTCCCTCATTGAGGGGGTCCCTTGAGTGGCGAACAGCTCAATCAGTAGCCAGCTGCAGGTATAAGGGCTGTGTGTTTGCATGTGAGTGCAGGTGCCAGTGTACAGCTGCACTTTTACCCTTTGCACTCTGACTCATTCATTCTTATGCTTCATTAAAGTGTTTACTAACACACATACAAAAAGAAATACATATCTCTACTGAATACCAGCTGCCTTAATGGTGTCACTTGCTGTCTGGACATCATAGCCAGCATAGACACGTATGAATTGAACTGTATTTTGTGTGTGTGTGTGTGTGTGTGTGTGTGTGTGTGTGTGTGTGTGTGTGTGTGTGTGTGTGTGTGTGTGTTTGAATAGAGTAGATTGACCAAATTTCCTAAATATGCTTATATACTAATAATGCTTGCTGAATATGTTTGGGAAGAAATGTAATTGCTGTCTGAATTACATTCACTGGCAAAAAAAAATTCAAACACACAGGGAGGACATCGGAGTCTGTGGTTATGTAAAAAAAACACAAGACGTGAGTTTACGTCCTGCATCCCACGCATTGTTAGGTTTAGGCAACTAAAACACTTGGCTAAGGTTAGGAAAACATAGTTTTGGTTAAATATTAAAAAAGTCTTGTCCAGTCTTGTGTTTCACCAAGACCATCATCTTTCTTTAACCTTTAACACGTTTTTGAGTTGACATAACCATATAAATGTTTATCATGCTTTCATTGCCAGGCAGTAATAAAAAAACATGAAATACAATACATTTTACATAAGCAGTTTGCAGACAGTTCATTAATTTCCTTTATGTTGATTAAAACATAATCCAGGCAGCATTCAATTTCCTTCTAAACAAATTTGCTAATGCAAGTAAGTTGTACTGTATATGAACATAATTTTTAGGAGACACAAGTTGGTAATAAGGGGTCTCTAGTGGATCCGGTTGGCTCGTGCTGTGCTACGACAGGGAAAACAGACAGACGCCTGAAAAGACGGAAGGAAAAGAAAGAATGTAGGAAGAGAGCTGGGGGAAGGGGAGATGCTTGGTTGAACAACAGCTGTTGGGATTACTGTTTAATAAAAGCCGTCATAAGCATGCACTCCCTTATGCCCCCCTACAGAGCAGACCAAAAGGCATTGCTGTGCGGAGCCCAATAACCTAACATCACAGTCAGCCCATTACCCCTGGGGACACGACGCCAGGATCCTCATACCACAATGCCAAGCCCCCGGATCTCCCACCAGGCCTGCCATGCCTCTAGGCACACCGTATGTGTTTGTGTGGGTGTTTCATTATCTGCCTATGCATATGTTTATATGGTGCATAAGTAAGTTATGGACCTCTAAAAGAGAGTGCATGCAGAATGGGTCTTTTTTTCATAGCTGTGTGAGCTAGTGTTGCAAGAGTGTAAGCTAGAAAGATGTGTATCTGCATGTGTGTGTGGCTGAGTGAAAGTGTGTCTCTGTCTTTCTAAAGAGGGAGGGGGAATTCATCAGATAAGCCACCTCATTTGGGCCGCTTCAGGAGGAGTGAAAAGAGCTGTGGGGAGGCTTTCATCTCTGAGATGGAAAAAAGTGACAGAATCGAGATGGAGTGAGTGTGAAAGAGGATGAGAAGGCGGGAGAGAGGGTGAAGAAAGGGGGGTGAAAAGAGGAAGAGAGTGAGATAAAGAATGAAAGAGATAATCCAAGAGGATGTTTACCTTGGTCATGCTGGCAGAGGACAAAAGAGGCCACTAATATGTACTGCCCCCTATAGGGCCACAGGATATTGACTAGTAAAAGAAAAAGTTTATTGAAGAAAACACACGTTGAGGTAAAAGTGTACAGGGCCCATCACTCTCTCTCTCACAGACAAACCGCTTAATTAAACATGAGCAACGAAAGTGTTGTATGTCTGGATGTACGAGTGTGTGTTACTGTGCATTCATCTCGTCTTCATGGAAAGCACAAGGAGGCCATTTGCAAGTCAAATTCAGCATTTAATGACACAGGAAATCATCTGAATTTATTGAAAGCCAGCATGGAGAGGAAAGGAGCTTGTTCCAGTTTCAGATCAAAAATACATAAAATTGCCACCTCTCTTTGCCTGCAAACAGAGCTTTGAGTGCTTCTGATTTTAAATGACGGAATGTATCAAGGTGGATGTGTAGCAGACAGATAGCTTGGGGCTCCCTGGGTGCAATGCCAGACTCTATATATGATAAAGACAATAGCGTTGAGATAATATAACTCTATAAGTTATTGGAAAGACACTATTGCTTGGGCTAAACTGGAATTGTTTGTCTGTTTATATGCATGCATCTAGTGGAACTTACAGTGTCTTAATAGCACGCCTGTGTGCATGCTTACAGTATATGTGAGTGTGGTGCTTAATAATAATAATAATAATAATAATAATAATAATAATAATTTATACTTTATTAATCCTGCAAGGGGAAATTACAATGTTTTCACTTTGTTGTTATTACACACAGGCCTGAATTACACACATATGCTCAGTACCTATACATGCACTAATGTAGAGATGTCAGAGTGAGGGGGCTGCGAATGAAAAGGCGCCCCAAGCAGTTGTGGGTATGGTGCCTTGCTCAAGAGCACCTTGGCAGTGCCCAGGAGGTGAACTGGCACCTCTCCAGCTGGTCCATATGGGAACTTGAACCAGCAATCCTCCGGTTCCCAACCCAACCCAACTCCCTACTGACTGAGCTACTGCCACCCCAATGTACTGTTGTGTCTGTCATCTGGAGATATGCTTAGATCAGAATAATTGGACTTTATTTCATTGTGCTTGCTCTGAAAATGATGACCATCAAATATATACAGTCTCAGACAAAGTTTTGGACACACTTTCCCATTCACTTGAATAGGATTATGTCTCCTAAGAAACTGTAAATTCAGATTAAATCTCATTAGGTAACATAAAGCAGAGCCAAGCTCAATCCTCAAAGAGGTTAGGGACAGTGAAGATCCAATTAATAAGTAATATGTTGCAGCAACAACCACAGTTGTTAAAATGCTCCTCCATGGCAACACTGATGTCCAAGCGTGCTGTTGCCATGTGAGTGCCATCCAAGAAAAATGTGTTTAAATGAAAGAAAGGAAGAGTGAGAGATATGAGGTGAGAGAGCGAAAAAAAGTAAGAGGAAGGCAGTATGTTTGCAGCAGCCTGCATCCATCATGCTAATTGGAAATAAACAGGAGCTCATTGTTAGAAGAGCATTAAATCAACCTCTAATCAAGTCTCGGCGTAGAATGGTAAAGCTGTGTGTGTGTGTGTGTGTGTGTGTGTGTGTGTGTGTGTACCGTTTATATTAGCATAAAGGGGGCTAATTTGCAAATGATCTCACTGATGAGTAACCGGACAGCACTTCTCTCTCCTGGACATACAGTATATACATCTAAACCTGCACGTTTGTTAATGGCCTTTAATTCAGTTTGAATTGGCAAGAGACACATATTTCAAACCTACTGTCTGATTGAGATGGAGAAAGAACAGTAAAATAAGAGCAATACAGAAAACCTTGACAATTAAGAAAGAAATGGACAAAATGTAAGGAACAAAAAGTGGCAAAGCAGATGTCAAGGACAGGAATGGGTTTGAACATAAGGACACAATTTTATTCAGAATTATGTCTGGCCTAATAGATTTGTATTTATTAGGTTATCTTATGGTATTCTATTCCTCACCATGTATTTAGTCATTTGCACAATTCCTGCATTTTGTGGCACTTACTGTATACTATAAAAGCACAAAATAGATCCTACAATACAGTAGGAAGACAGCTAGACAAAAATTGATGCATACAGACAGACGCCACAGACCAGAGAGGCAAAGAGAGATGAGTTGTTGATCTCATTAAGATTAATACAGTCAGACAGGAAAGCAACCACAGAGGAAGAGAGGGACAGAAACAAAGAGGTGTAGCTTTAATAGGATCAATAGATCGGGCATCAGTGCAGGGTCAATGGCTGTGTCCATGGTGACCCATCTCTCACTGGCTGAATGACTCACATCAGGAATCCTCTGTCCATGCCTATCTCACTTACTCACATCTCCCCATTTCCTCATTTCACATCATCCCCTCCCTTAGTTCATCCAGCCTTTTCTGGTAGTTTAACAAATGTAGTGTCCTGTAATTCACCTTGATCTCCTATTTAGTCTTATTCTCCCTCCACTCTCTTCTTGCTGCCCCTCCTCTGTCCCTGTGACTCATCTCCTCTCCCTATACAAGATATTCTTCACACCATCTTCCATCTCCAGTCCTAGTGACAAAACAGCCCTAACTGAGTATTTTGTACCCTACTGCTTAAAACAGCACATATGCTAATCTAACCATCTTTTCAATGAAGCACTGTACTTAAAACAACAAATGACAACAAATTCAAAAGGTACACTAAATTGGTTCAGTTGTTAAGATGTCACATAACAGCACAGTGGGATCATAATACTGATAGGAGAAAATGTAATACAGATAGTATTATGTATAGTACAAGATAGTACAATGCTATTTTTTTTGCTTCATGTTAATTTTCTTAATACAGTATTTTGTAACTTGTAATTCTAGTTGAGTGTAGCCTCATGTCCTGTTGACTGAATTATTCACCGCAGCTCACTGGGGCACACTGCACACTGTTACCTAACCCTGCCGGAGACTGTCACAGCACTGAGAGAGAATAACAGTTGTGAGGGTGGATTGGAAGGGGAGGGACATCAAGTCGCACATAGAGATGGAGAGAGTATGGAGATGAATGGGTTAAAGAGGGAAAACAGATGAATGAAAAATGAGGAGAGCATGAAACTAAATGGAGTGATAGATGAATGAGAAATGAAGGAACCTGAAAAGCTTGAGAAACAAAAAGGAGATGCATTGTATGATGGGCATTATGAAAGATTGGCAAATATATCAATTTCAGGCAGGTATGCAAAAATGAGGACAACAAGAGTGTTAAAAAGAACCTCAAATAGATACAAACAACTGGGAACTGTGATAATGTAAGAGCAGGTCTAAAGTCTCATACAAAATGACGTAAAAATCGCAGAGAGAAAAAGAAGTCCCTCTGCCATCATCTCCAATAATAGTCTCTCGCTTGTGTATTGCACACTCTATACTGAAGCTGCCAGTTCCCCTTCACAAAACAAAGCCCCAAAAATATCACTGCCAACACATGGCACATGCATTTACTGTGTGTGTGTGTGTGTGTGTGTGTGTGTGTGTGTGTGTGTGTGTGTGTGTGTGTGTGTGTGTGTGTTGTAGCTTCGATAGCTGTGGAGAGTGAGGAGCTCAGCATGACTAATTGAACATGGGGGGGAGAAGCCTGCCATCCAAAAAGCTAAATGCAAACTGCCAGGCTCCTTTTATTTTAGAATAAGGGGGAGCCAAAGGTGGGTTAAGAGGATGAATAAGGGAGGGGAAAAATAAATAAAAGAAGATACCAAAGACTCAAAAGACACAAGCTCAGACTTGTAAAGTTAAGAAACCCATTAATACAAGTAGCAACAGCTGTGCTTCTCTGCTTTTTGCCTTCCTCATTGGACAAACACTATTATAGATAACACAAGGGTCACAGGTCAGGGGTCAAGGTGAGGGAGGTTAAGGTGAGGGTTGAGGTCAGAACCATTTTGAAAAGCTCAACAATATACTGATACTATATGACCTTGGAAGGATAAACACATGCTCATCATAATTGATCTCAACAAAGAGAGGAAGCCTACGCCAATGAATAAAGATGTTATTGTAGAATACTGGAGTCATTGGTTCAGTGCCTTTTTAAGTCTCTAGTCATGTTATATAGCTATTGCTGAGTAAATTGATGATTGAATGATTCAATTCCACAAATAACTTAATTCCATTACATTTTAGGAATAAAGGTCTTACTCAGCCCTGCTGGGAGATCACAGTTGTCCTATTCTATCTCCATGATCACACTGTTGGGTTTTCCTAGACGCATCAACCAACCACATGCAAACATTTCTCTCTCTCTCTCTCTCTCTCTCTCTCTCTCTCTCTCTCTCTACCTTGGCTTTGGTGGCGGTCAGCTTCAAACTCATTAGTACGTTTTGATAGATAAGAGGCTTGCAGCTGGAAAGCCACAGCAGCAGTGGGTTTTGTGGGTTATAAAAGCGATGTAATCTGGTTTTGGCAATAGAAATCTAAGGAGTTTAGGGAGGGAAATACTCACTGATTTGTGGATTTGAATTGGATTGAGAACCAGATCTAATGTGACAAATGGCTGTAATTTAAGTAGGGGCTGTGTATGAAAGACTAAGACAGGGAATGGAGACATCCACGAGTGACACATGACATTTAAAGCTCCCTATTTTGCAGCCTTTCCGCTTGTCTCTTTCTCATTCTCTGTCTGCCTCCAACTGATTTTCTTTAAATCCCACTTTCTTTACATCTGATTTTTCATATTTCTCTTCCTTTGCCCTGCCACCATGTTCTCATCTTATTTTTCTATGCTCATCCACACTATTTTTTTATTCCAACCTCTTTTTTTCCCTCACAGTAATCCTCTCCTCCCGTCCCTCCCTCTTCTACTCTTGCTGTCAGATCTCTCTATCCACTCCAGGCAAATTACACTTTTCAGATTACACTCCAATTAAAGGTCCTGTTGGTACTCTGTTTGCATGCTGCATCTCGTCTCTGGAAACAGAAAAATGAACTGTGTCTGTCTGCATGTGTGTGTGTGTGTGTGTGTGTGTGTGTGTGTGTGTGTGTGTGTGTGTGTGCGCACAGCAAAAAGAGGCATGTAAAATACTAGCGGCTGATATAAGCATATGTGCGTGTTTGCCTAATCGCAGACGGCAGCCCCTTGCTAAATCCCTATTAATGATCCTATTTACACTTGTTGCCACATTGATCAAAGTTTAGTAGTTGTGTGATCCACTGCCTTTTCATCTCAGCTGGTTTAGGGGTGGTTGCCTGTGTGTGTTAGTCTGTGTGTGTATGGAGGGTTGCAGGGAGGTTGTTAGTTGGCACAGTATGGGGTAGTTGGCACAAACAAGGGCTAGACACCATGATATAAAGGAAGGGAGCTGGGTGGTGTTGAGCGCATTTAAGTAGTGTCTGTGTAATGTTTGTGTGGGGTGCTGGCCACTGGCTGAGATCTAAGGGTTGTAAAAAAACAGCCATAATGGTCAAGGCCAACTGGTGCAGCAGAATAAAAATTATATCGCAAAGTCATTGAGTTACAAATTTGTTGGAGCCACTGGTTTTGTAAATATGTTCCCCACTGTAAATTTACATTTTATATTTAAGATATTTTAAATTGTATTAAACACTCAAGTGACCTGGATAACTATAGGTTTATGGTATGACCTTACTAACACTCATCAGTATGGAGAAAGGCTATAATTACTGCAATACCCATTAGAATCAGCCACCGTTGCTTTGTAGAAGAAGCCAGACAGAGGCATTAATCACAACTGAAGTTTGCTTCAAAACTTTGTTCTTTCAAATAGGAAGGAAATACTGCTCTATAGCTGCCAAAGTTTTTCTACAAAGCATAATCTTTAGCTTCTGTATGCCGTTAATGGCCCACTCAACTAAATCATAAAACGTTTTCTTACCAAAATGCTCCTCGAGTCATTTATGACTTCTGTCCTCATGTTTTTAAATACACAGACTTGAACATTTTTCTTTTCAATCAAACAAACTGAATTTCTGACACAGTTACTCATCTTTTGTACTGAGGAGTAAATTGCGCAGGTTTCATTCCTATCTATTCCTTGGAAGCAAGGTGTAACTGCAATTCACTTAACATTGTTTTGTTTATGCAGAAAATGTATTTATGAAACCCTGTATGAAATCATTTTCTCCCCACTCACTGTCCAATCCCTCTATACCTTCATTAATTCATCCTTTCTATACTGATCTCTATCTCATCTTTACAAAGCATCACTAGCTCACACACTCAACATACTTGTCTGCCTTTTGCAGAATATGCTTCCACATCCTTCTCTATTTTACTCTCCCAAACTCTTCTCTTTTTAAATTGTATCCTTAGGTCTTCGCTTGTTAATTCTTCCAAACAGAGGTAAACTTTGAAGTCGCTGTCCCGTAAAATAATATTGCACTCATTTCTTTGCCGCCAAACATAACACAGAGATACACAAACAAAACAGAGACGGGAGACAAAGGAAAAAAAACAAAGGGTATTTTAGAGAGTAAAGATGAAAGGATGGTGGGGGTGTTTTATAGACACTCTCCTCCACTCAGCCCCCTGGATCATTCATCACCTGGACAGAGGCCTTAACAAAATTCACATAGACACTAATGCACACACTCACACAAAATCTCTTCAATTGTCTTTATGAGTGTTCATTTTTCGTAAAAGCACTTATCCTGCTATGTTTAATACACAACATCCACAAGCAAGCATCAGCTTGTGTAAACACACAAACATATCCATGTGATATGCAAGAAGTAAGTTTCACAAGACAAGCTAAGATTTTTTTTTTTACCACTTCACAGGAACTGGTTTATACTTGTGTTCTGAGAAAGTCTTTAACCTTAGCTAACACTCTTGAGTAATGGATGTTGGCTGGTTTCTAATTTACCAAAATATAATTAATTGTAAGGCTGTATGGAGCAGTTTGAAAGAAAACTTAAATTGTAAATAATCAATGTTAGGAAATTCAACAGTATTGAAAACATGCTTGTTTTATCATCTACTTTCATCAAAACATTTGATAAAAGTAATTCTTGTAGTATGACCTTAATACCATCGCCGCAGTCCTCCTTCCCATCAACAGACACCTATTAAATCATCCAAGTCATGAAATGAATCTAATTCATAACATGAAAATGTAGAGGCCATCAGGAGAATCTTACACATCAGTGTCTCTTACCCCACAGGAGGAGAGATGTTCTTAAGCCTGCAAGGAAATCAACTATTGACTGCCTACTCACAGTCCTATTGGCATGCAAATCTGCCACTAATTGACATCAATCATCTCCTTTGCCTGTCCAATGGTGCGTCCACAGTGCTGGAGTTGATGTTGATGATATAATGGTGGCGTGCGTGTGTTTATGGCATCCGTGAGCAGATAATAGTAAGACAAGTCAAGTAATACAGTAGAAGTCACTGTTGTATAAATAGCTGAGCTCTCAATTAGGACCTAGCCTTCCACTTGACACTTACCAGCCTCCATACTTGCACACTGACAACAGCGTCTATCATTGTTTCTGAGCGTTGAGATGAAGAAAGTATGCTGTGCGCATCTGAATGATTCATGGTGTTGCCTTGCATGCTTTGTTATTGTTTTTGGTCTTGTACTGTATATTTATGCATGAATGTGTCATGGGCAGCAGCTGCCTTGTAGCTGTTGTTTACTTCCACTGCAGCAGAATGCTCACACTTGCAACTTCAACATGCATAATATGACATCACATAGTTTACAAAACAGAAGGCCAAATTGTCCGTGCTAACTTCCCTATTGAGCCCCACAGAATCCCATAATAGTAGATAAATAGTTGCCAGGCAACAAAGCCTAGCAACGGCAGAAGTCTAAATATGCTATCACTGTACAGGAAACTCGAGGGAAGAAATGCCTTCACTTTCAGCAAAGCAGGCATTATTAACAGAGGGCCCAGGGAAAACATCAAACTCCACTGAAATGGATCGGCCATATCAACTGTAATGTAGACACGGATCCTTTTCCCACTGTATGCTAACACAATGGATTGCCTTTGATGAGTTAGTGTTCAGTGCTGACTCAGGTTTCTGTTGACACACGCACGCATGCACGCACGCACGCACGCACGGTCAGAGCTACAAGGAGATATATCCAAATGTGACGGAAAAGGTGAATGCGGTCTGTGAGTACAAGGCAGATTTGGAACAATTTCATTTCTTAGGATCAATACTTTCCTAAACTACACTAAATTGATCTACAACACAGAGAAGAGTCAGTGAAAATAGTTAATAGTGTATATATTCTTTCTACTTAGCCATGGGCCTGCTGGCCAACAAGAAGAAGAAGACCAAAGCTGTTTACAGTAAAAAAGCTTCTTGCCCTAAAATGCTACACAATGAAACAGATTACTGTTAGTAGCAGTTAGGTGATTCCACTGGCCTCAGGGTCCAATGTCTTAGATTATGACAATTTCTAAGTAATGCAATTAGTTTAAGATTTAGCAATTGTTACCATGTAATCTAATCATCAGTTTTGGACAGAGTTTTTACTGAAGTGCAATGCATAAACACAGGTGGATAGATGGCCTTAAGACCAAATACATCACCTCTATTAACTCTAGAATACAGTTTGGCACACTCTAGCCTGAAGACAAAACGCCTTTTTCTTTCAACTGATGAGTAATTTCACTCCTCATCCATAAATCAATTATGAATAATCCCCTGATACAGAGAATTAGTGGCCATTTAACATGAGGAAGCTAAGTGTTTGAGTGTGCTGCCGAGTGTGTCCCCATGAACACATCCATGTGTGTTTATGTGGGAACAGTGTGAGAGATGATTTGTTTTAACTTAAAGAGTTTTACTGATGCTTTATTTGGACAAAGTGCTGCACTAGAGAACAAGCTTGGAGTCTCCACAGAGAGCAATACAGTGACCATGGACATAATATACAGGGCTATAAAGTCTATATATCGACGATGTTTCATTTATAGGATTGTTCCGGTGCCGCCGGAGGTTCTGCCAGATGTCCCTCATTATCGGCCGGATGTCCCTCACCTTCTGCTTTGTTGTGTTGGCATTCCAAACTCTGGTCGATTTATGAGGACTATGGTTAACTGCTCCTTAGATCTCTGCAGGGTAAATCCAGACAGCTACATAGACTGTCTGTTGAATTAGAGATTTCTCTTGCACGACTAAAACAACCTTTGAACGTATACATGTTCCACCAAAACAAGTTCCTTCCCGAGGCTATTTTGCAGAGGTACAGTTGCTCCGTCCATTGCTTAGCGCCTCCCAAGACTATTGTGATTGGTTTAAAGAAATGCCAATAAACCAGAGCACATTTTTCTCCTATCCTGGAAGGTTGTGTGGACTAGCCAGACCCTCCTCCGCAGCGCTGTGGAGATAGGTCTGGCAATTCAGCATTCTGTTCTCACAGTTATTTGCCATGGTGATGTTGCAAAAGCATCAACAGTTTAGTTAAGTGTTAAGTGTTAACAAATCTTCTCATGGCTTTCAACTTTTTGACCAAATTATCCTCAGTATTTTTCTCCTGAAGGGGGAGACGTAAAAACACTAGAGTCTACAATCAATGAAGGGAAGTAAATTAATAATAAGACAAAGAAGAGAGGATACAGAATTTGTCAAAAATATATTCATGAGCAAAAAGAAGAACTGCTTTTTTATGAGTAGGAGCTATGGAGGGCTCTAGCATTTTTGCTGGCATTCTTCTGGGACAAATGAAGCCTAAATAACATTTTCCTAAGAGATGAGATTGCACCCTCCATTCCTCCTCCTTATTTGCTCGTTTTGCTCATTTTGCATATCATCCAACATGCACCACCCCCACCCGCCATAACTCCCAAATTGGCACCTCAAGCTCATTATTCAACTACTGGTAGACATGTTGGCCTTATGTGCAAATCAGAATCTAGCAGCTGCTAGCTGGCCTGATGATCTTGAGCAAGATTGGAGTATGGAATAACAAACCTCCACTGATTTGTGGTTTGAACACAGGTAGAGATGAAGGAGGCAAAGCATGGTGAAATATCAGCCCACTAGAAGATAATTTGACTGACAAACAGACCAGCCAATCATGTGAGGAAAGTTGTGAGGGGCAAAACATGGGGGCAACAGCTCATTCTCCATTCTCTTGCATCCATCACTATCCTTCATGCTTTCCTATTTCTTCATCCGTCTGGATAGAAGTGGGCGGGACTGATGTTTCTATTTCGAAATGTGTCTCCCTTGGCGTGTCTTTGTCGGCCAAGTCTGTAGCCCACGCTGTGTGAAATAGAGTGCCTGCCAACATGTTCTAACACACACAGTTACATCTGTGGTGTGCTAAGCCGCAAGGGAATCAAATCCTAAACTGTAGGGCATTGTATCACAACACAAGGTACTAGTGAGAATAAATAGAGCTAAATCACCATCCACCTTTAAAAGCACATAAAAAATGTGCTGATGATGCAATATGATGCAAGAATGATGCATGTTGTGTTTTTTTGTTTTGTTTCAAATATTTCGATTGTTGCAATTATGTATTTAATTTCAATTTAAAAAAAATCTCATGTAAAATGGTAATCCCAAAAAGTCTGTGTTCACCGCAAGGTTTGATCACATATGAAACCCACTGCTGAGAATGCACACACTGTTTGGGATTTTTACTTTTCTGGGACTGACATCACTTTCTATGTGGCTGCAAAGCTTATTGGATAGGACTTAAAGCTGACAGTTAAGCTGCTACTGCGGACGAGGGCCAAGCAATGATGGTGGCGGCAGAAGGAGAGGAGGACAGTGGTTTGGTTGGTTTGCCAGTTGTAGGAGCGGGCAGCTGAGACTAAACGGCAGTAATGGCCTAACGAGGAGAGATCTGGAGAGCCAAACCAGATGGAACGGCCACAGCCACGTGCCTTCCTGGCAAAGCTCGTGGCTTGTTAGCCAAACACAGACAGAGATTTACCAAAAGATGAAGATAAAAACATGGGTGGAATGTTGAAATGTTACTAAGGAATGTTGTATCCTCTACATCTCAATTTTCTTTTTCCTTCCAATTTTTGGTTATAGTACATTTTTAATGCACATTTTCTCCAGTCCTCTCTCTGTGCTCTTCTCACCTCCTCTCTGCATCCTGTGTCTGCTCACTAAACATTTTCTCTGATTGATATGCAGCACATTTCGTGACTAAGCTTTTCCCCCATTCATCTATGTGCTAAGAGCTTTAATGAAAGGGGAGAAGTTGATTACATATGGGGAGCAAGAACTAGGCCTCCATCTCCAGGGAGGAGTAGTAGACGAGATGCCGCGCTGAGTTTTAGTCAACAATGTAAGCAGACAGAGAAAAAAAGGAATTGGGGTTGGGGTATGTGCACATCAGAGTGTCCTTGGAAGTCAAATTTCCCAGGGTGCTCAAGTTTCAGGAATCAAGGAAGTGGAAAAAGGGATACAAATATCCACAGTGTTGGTTTTTTAGAGGATTCAGGCAGGTAATAACACAGATACACTAAAACATGCATTCACACACACACCTCTCTCAGCATACAGAGCTGTGTGGAGCTGCAGTGCTACTGTGATGGGTAACCTATATCCATCTTTGACTATTACAGCATTGAACAGTAACTGGACTGAGGTTGTGCAGGGTGATGTCATGCTGGCAGATAATATTTTGACAGATATGAGAGAAGAACACATGGTATTTCCAATGCTTTTTATGCTTTTGCTCACAAAAGCATTGTACTACACTGTACAAAAAGGATCGTCTTTCTCTCGCAATTCTCCCACTGGATCATTTCCAATTTATTTTGAGCTACATTAGAGGAAGGAAGTAGGAAGCCCACCATTAATAGAATCACTAACTAAACTAATCTGACAACTTCTCTCACATCATGCTGGGTGTCTCTCCTCTTATCGTATATTCTATTATAGTGATGAATGTGTACAAGAACTACATACCCTCCAAATAGATACATGCACACACACAGTAACACACTGTAGGTTTTTTCTGTTATCCATGTTAAACAAACCACAAGTCCAATCTTACAGCAGGGGATGAATATCAAGCAGGAAAGAGCTGGTACTTGCTGAGAGATAAAGAGAGTGAAGGAGAGAGATAGAGGGTGTACAGTGATTGGGTCTCACCTGCACCTGTCAAAAGGTGTCACAAGCAGTGTGTTTGTGCTAGTGATTCTGGGCTCAGGCGGTATAGCTAAACAATTAATGAAGAGTTGCACTGGCTCCCTCCTTGGATTTTAGTTGGCAGGAGTTGATGGTGAAAGGGATAGGGAAAGGGAGGGGGTGGGCTGAGTGAATGTCTGTGTGTGTGTGTGTGTGTGTGTGTGTGTGTGTGTGTGTGTGTGTGTGTGTGTGTGTGTGTGTGGGGGGAGCTGGATGTGTGGCATAATGACATATGTTCTCAAAAATACTTATGACTGCCTTAAATGTATACACTAGTAAAATAAAGAAATATTGTCTAAATCAGCTCAGCTAGAAACCACAAAGTTAAAAGACTACTCTGTGAAGCCATATGCTTCACAATAATCTGCATAAAACTGTTCCAATAAAAACGGCACACTGGGCACTTTTAGCATTATAACATTTGATAACAATGCCAATCAATTCAAACCTCCTTCAGAACTGCATACCTCTATCAGGCTATTTTTTTGATCCATGTACTTAAAGATTAAAGGGCTCCTTGTTCCAGTGCTTTTCTGCCCGTTTAAGATGTAGGGTGCACACGTCATGTGTGTAGTGCTAGGGCGGAAACTACATCAGTTTGTGTGTAACTGTGTTTACGTTTAAATTTATTTCATTCATATAACACTTTAAAAGTAAACGTTTTTAAAGTTTTGCACCAAAGTTCTTCATAATGACGAAAACATACTGTATGTATACAAGCAAAAAAAAAGTTTCCATTTTGTTTTCCATGACCAGGGCACAGTCAACATGCCACAATGGGCTGATCTGAGGGGTCTGGTGGTGCTGAAAGGAGCGAGACCATTTGTAGACAACAAGAGGGGTTTTGAAGTTTATCCTGAAGTGAACAGTGAGCCAGTGTAAGGATGGAAGGACAGGGGTGATGTGGTCTCGTTTCTTTGTCCTTGTTATTAACCGGGCGGTTGGACTAGTTGTAACCGGGAAATGGTAGCTTGGGAAATGCCGAGGGAATTACAGTTGTCCAGCCTGGATGATATAAGTGCATGAATGATTCTTTCTAGATCAGAGGGTGATAGGAAATGTCTAATTTTGGAGATGGTTCTGAGTTGGAAGAAACTGGACCTGACAATGGAATTTACCTGCCTGTTAAAACTGAGACTGTGTGTTAAGAATCAGTCATTTTAAACAACATGCATGGGTGAACTTGGGTGACACACCTTTCATCCCATTCTGTGTAAAGGTGAGATTTAGAGCGAAAGAGGAGAGAAAGGACGGGAGGAGGCTGCACCTTAAGCTGTGAACTCTAAGCTACACAGAGATTACAGAGGTGTGATGGCAGCACAACTGTTAACGTAATATAAAAGACCACACCAACCCACAATCAACATTTTAAAAAGGTTTTTTTTAACCAATTCTGCCTTATTCCTAACTGCAGATTGGCAATTACCATTTTGTGTGTCCAGCAGGAGGTAAGGAAATCCCATAAGCCTTTGGGAGCACTGGTGTAGCTGAGATAAAAATCCACTTATTAAGGTGTGTGTTGAGGATGGGAAAAGAAAGGGCGAAGAGAGGAGGTAAGAGGAAAAAAGACGGCTGTGAGGATAGGTGTGTAAGATTACAGATGTTAATTTATCTTTCTTCTTTTACTTGCATCTGCTGTCTTTTAATGTCTCTTCCAGCATTCCTCTCACCATCTCTCTCCCCCATCCATCTCATTTGTTTACTCTCTCAATCTCTCTCACTCTTCATCTCTGCTGTCATTGTGTCTATGAAGCAGCATTGGTACCAGAGGCACACTTCAAAGTATTGATGTCAGACAGCCAGACCCAGGGACCCTTTTAAAGATGTTTATGCTGGCATCTGCTTAATGGGCGAGTCAGAGTAATCTAAATCGCAACTCACTGACACCACTGCAGCTACATTAGAGGGTTTGTGTGAGCATGTGTGTCTGTGAAATGAGTGGGAGGATGAGCTGAGCAATATAAGAATGTGCAAATAAAGCAAAACAAACAAACAGGTGCTGGGAGATGCAGCTGATGTTTGCAGGCGACTTAATACATGTGGAGGCTAATGGAAGCTTCCAAACACAGAATATCCCAACATGCACACACAAACACGTGGAAAAGAAATGTCATTCATATACACCTCCCATTTACACATTCACATTTTCCATCTCAATATACCTGCAGTCTCAACAGGTTTGCATACACCAACGTACATGCAAACAAACACAACCCCCTCGACAGCACGCACTTCCATCTGCAGTCTCAGAAGTCTCCCTTGCAGTTGAGCCTTGCTACGGAGTGCAGCCTAGCCTCCCTGACTGGCTGCTAGCATTTACTGCAGGGAGGAGAGAGAATGACCCAGTTGTGAGGCAAACGATTCTCTGCAGAGAGAGAGAGAGAGAGAGAGAGAGAGAGAGAGAGAGAGAGAGAGAGAGAAAGGGAGAGAGAGAAGAGAGAGGTGGAGGAAAGAAAAAAGGTGTGTGGGGGCACTAGTCGCCCCAAGAGACTTATGGTGTGCAATGATTGGCTACAGGCGTGCAGAGGAGGGGGTAGCGAGAGAAGGAGGAGAGGCAGAGGCCTTACCTGCAGTGGTGTGTCCTCTACAGCTCACAGACTCAGCTATAAATCACAGATACTTGGGGAGAGGAGGTAAGTCAGAATGGAAAGGATGGAGGTATAGAAGAGAGAAAGGGGTAAGAATAACAGGAGGAGGGATGAGTTGCTTCTACAAATCCAAAGAATTAGTTATTTTAGAAATATGGGTGCTGCATGCACTACCACTGATACAAAATGGGAAGAAAATGGATCTGCTTCAGCCAGTCATCCATCAATGATTTTGAGAAAATCCATTAAACACAAAGTGATGAAAGTTTGTGTAGAGTGGAATGAAGAAGAAAGAGAGACATACTCGACAAGGAGAACATTACTTTGCTTCTGATGAACCAGCCTCGAATGAAAAGAACATGAAACTTCACTTATCATTGTTCATCATTAACCTTTAGTTATGACTCATTGATGGGAAAGTACACTCCGGCACTGTCAGAGTTACTGCTAGCAATCCATCCACCAAACACACTGTGTGATTAGTTGCTAGACAATGTATTGATTTTCTACTGCTGGAGCACAAATTAGCAATCGCCACGCAATGATTTGGTACTCGCACACAAGGCAAATGCCAACGCATGAAACAAAATTGAAATGATAATTAATGCGCTGGAATCTTGTTGGGGTGCAGTAACTATAAACTTTTTCTATACCATTTAATTAATGATAAATTACCTTTAGGAATTGTTAATTAAGTGTTGGAGAGCACATGCCTTCACAGTCTGCTACACAAGAGTAATTAATGTCAATTCAAGCGCTTCTTCCAATGTACAGAAAAGAAGCAGTCACATCTTCCTTCAGCAGCAGCCACACGGAGGGTGATTCTTAACTGTTCAGCCACCTTTGACATGAGTAGAAGTCTGTGTAAATGTGTAAGGGTGTGTGTATATGTGTGGAAGACAGCTATGTATGGAGTGTTTCTCTGTGGTTACATACTCAATGATCCATCAGTAGAAGAGAGAGAAAGAGAGAGAAAGCTTGGACATAATTACCTTCCCATTTGCTGGCTTGGCACAGACTTGATTTGGCTGAAGCATGTTAATAGTGATGCTAATTAACTGGCTGAGCAGATCTAGGCTTTAAGGGTGAGCTTGACAGGCGAGGTAGAGAGAAAAACTCAGATGTGTTGTATGAGTGTGAACACTTGAGAGATGTAACTAAGCAATTATCTTATGTCATCTGAAGCATGGCTGTTTTGTCAAATGACTATATCAACCCAAAACTATATAAGTGCAAATTTGTTGCTGAAATGATATCTGGGATGTTTGTAGATTTTAGACCAGATTTGTTTACTTCTCCTGTGGTTGCTTCTTTGCTTCCGCCATACTCCTTGTCAGTTTTTCAGTATAGATCAGGATGCCTATAAGATGTGTGCAGTACATCTTTGGAGGCAGCAGATTTTCTTACAAAGCCAGATTATTGAGCTAGGAGGCTAACTTTGGGCTTACTGTAACACACAGAGTAGATGTAAACATATTTTAACAGTCAAAACATGGTAAGATTGCTGCAGCCTTTCATTCCAAACAGGGGAAAAGGTATAAAAAACACACATAATACACAAAAGTCCTTTGAATTGACAAAATACTGTTCTCCCCCAAGGTATAAGAATTCTGAGATTTCCTGCTTAAGTACTAGACAAACCATCCACTGAGAAGAGATAAAAAATGACAGTCGCAAATTATACTTGTGATCAAAGCACAGCAGCCAACCTTGTCTTAACCCTGAGCCAGCAACACATCAGCGTCAACTACAGTTCAAACTGCCAGGAAACAGAAAGATCAGACTGAAGCCATTTCTCTCTCCAACTTCTCTGCTGGCTCAAGCCTTTCAACTCTCATCTACACATTGCAGAGAATAGCCACTCAAATCACTCACAGCTCAATAGGCTGCCACATACTGGTACTCTTCTCAATAGGTGCAGACTCACGAAAGTGAAATGAATATCAAACTCTATTTCACCACTCACCCTCTCCTCCCATCAGACTGTCTCCCTTTACCCTTTCTCGACATTCTCTCTATCTCTGTAACTTTCACCCATCATTCTCGCTCGCCAATTTTGCCCTCTACACTCATTCAGTCTCTCTCTTCCACGCTCTTCTTTCTGTAGCTGTTTACCCACTCTCTTCCTGCTACCAATGTCAGAAAAGACCTGTGTAAATAAATGAGACAGACAACAGATTTCTACAAGCCTTCTGTCTGAATACTAATTCAATTTCAGAGGAAAGTTGGAAAAATGTTTAAAAAATATCCCATAGCATAATATTAGGTTGACATTCTAAGGTAGTTTACATTTTACTATGACTAAGAGCTGGTGCAGCTAATCAGCAAGTCAGAGCAACATAAACAGCATTTAGGATGTGACACTACATGGACCATGATTCATAGCTGGAGGCTCACTATTGTGACAAGTTTAAAGCAATCAAGTGGTTCTGACTTAGTGTGTGCAAACATGGTGTCAACCTGCAGTGAAACAGCTGGTTACCAAGGTTGTGTGTGTTTGTGTGTGTGTGTGTGTGTGTGTGTGTGTGTGTGTGTGTGTGTGTGTGTGTGTGTGTGTGTGTGTGTGTGTGTGTGTGTGCTATTGCGCTGCTCAGCCCCTGGCAGCTCATCAATTATAAAGGAGCCCTAGAAAGAAGGGATAAGGCCAAGCTAAAGCAATGGCATCTATAAATACATACCTGAATGACACATGTGAGGTGAACAGCTATTTTTGCATACGACCACGTACGCATACACATGAAGGTTGGGAGCCAAATACACTGAACGCAAAAGCAATTTCATCCACCATATCAGGGCACTGTGTGTATCTGTTGAGTCAGGCAGGCACAGGAGTGCAAAGTGGCTGCTCTTTACTAACCTGAGCCCCATGTGATACTCTTGTCTAAATCAGCGGAGAGATTGCTTTCCTCCTCTTCCCTCATGTCTTTCATCAACTTAACACTTTCTCACTGAATGGCCAAATGGAAAAGTTGAAGTGTGTGTGTGTGTGTGTGTGTGTGTGTGTGTGTGTGTGTGTGTGTGTGTGTGTGTGTGTGTGTGTGTGTGTGTATGTGTGTGTGCATGCAGGAGTGCAGGTAAATTCCTCAATGGTCTGGAAGACATGCTCCATCACTCCCTGGTGGTCCCTTGCTTACCGCTTCTACCTTACTCTCTGTTTCCATGTATCTCCACATTTTCATTTTTCCCTTGGATTATTTAGCCCTCAGTTTATCTCTGCATCCATCCATCTCTATTTTCTCTCTTTCACCCTCACCATGTGTTGCACAGTCTATCTCACAGCAATATTTTCCTTTCTGCATCTCTCCATCTGTCTTTTCTGTTTCTCCACCATGCATTCGTCTATCTAACCATCTCTCTTCATCTCCTCCTTTTCTTTTTTCAACTCTACATCAGTTTCATCCTCTAAACCCCTAAACCGTGCCCAGTTTCCCTGCACCCCATCATCCATTTCCCATTTCCCCTCTCTTTACCTTCCTCCCACCAACTCTAACCCATATATATCTAAAGGCAATACTCAGACTTCCTAAATGAATTCTACATGGACTCTGCCTGCTGCCCAGTCAGACAGCCTGGTTACTGGATGAGGTGTTTTGTGTTGGCAGCTGGCACGGCAAGTATTGTGGGGATTGTGAGCACACAAGGTAACCACTATCTTCTGATCCTCTTCCCAGGCCATTACTGGACTTTACTTCTCATTAGCTCCTGTAATTTTCTGCGCAGAATTTACTTATATATACAAAGAGACTCAAATGCATGTATGACACACACAGACTATTTACCTACTCCCTCAATCTAGAAGAGAAATTGGACTTTAGAGTGGGGCCTAAGTAAACATGCAATCACCAGAAGAAGATGTATGTGAAAACAATTGGTCAGAAACAATGGTGTAAAAAAAGAGTCTAATTGCCTGATTCTCCTTGGCATGTCTATCTCTACAACAAATAGCAGAGCGAAGCTGTGTAACAGACAGCAGTTAACACGGCGAGACGAAAACACCAACACATTAATACTGTGTGTTCAATCAGCCTTATAGCCGTGAGGTAGACAGCACTACCAGTCCACTATCATCAGATCAGATCATCCTAATGTGCACTCAGTCCATTGTATCAGCATAATGTCTACACCGTGTGTGCAGTACTGTAAGCTTCCCTGGGAATTAAATACATGTGTATCACAATATACTCTTAGATATATGTGTGTGTGTGTGTGTGTGTGTGTGTGTGTGTGTGTGTGTGTGTGTGTGTGTGTGTGTGTGTGTGTGTGTGTGTGTGTGTGTCTTCCCTGTGTTCATGCCTTCTATCATGTGTGTGGAACAGCCTGTGCTACCATGGCAACTCACGACTGCTGCGCTAGCTGGTGTGGGAGCAGACACACACGCACGCACGCACTCTCACACACACACACACACACACACACACACACACACACACACACACACTGCCAAGGCAACTAGGAAGACTGCTGAGGAATACTTAACAGTATGGAAACACTGACATTCTGGGGAGACTGAATGCAGCAGCGGTTTAGACCACTAGCCAGACTTAATCGACTACTGGGTGGGGTTGTAATGGCTACTCGTCAGGGTGATAGTAGCAGTGTGTGCGAGTGTGTGAACCTGTGTTCAAGAGCATTGCATTTATAGCATAACAAGGGTGGGGAGTGGGCTTAAATCATAAACCACTGTCCACACATACGCACACACAATGCCTCTCTGTCCTAAAGCATATTTCATCATTAGCTCTAAGCAGTTAATCCGCTGCTCCACTGACCATGGCTCAGCTCTGCCCATTTCGATAATCTGCATCTGGGGCTAACCAACCCATTTTAGACACACACGCACAGACAAGCACACATACACGTGCAAAACAAGGACACAATCAACCCAGAAAGCATATGGGACTGGTCCAAAGCAATAAATACCTCACGTAAAAAAGCCCTCACACCCACAGGCATGTACATCTACCCATCCATAATCTATTGTGCCAACAGCAAAGCCAGCAAGCAGAACAGCCCTGTTCATTTATTAGACAGGGAATGCCATAGAAATGCAATGTTAATTATGATTGTAATTTAAATGTGGCTCTGCCATCTAAACTATTGTTACATTACCTGATTAGACTGCAAGGTTTAAATTGCTACTGAGCAAATTTAATACATATACTGTATTATTTTTTTCTCCATTTACTTTTCATTGATGCAATGGTGTAAAATGATTTTCTCTGAATCTGCTATTTAAAATACTCAACCTGAACAAAGTGATATTTTCCATAGAAATCTTTAAATACAGAAGAAATGACCTGACAATGTGTGAGAGTTTGACCTTTCCCTTCCCAACAAGCATTAACCATCCAGTGTCGGAATTGTCCTGTTTCTGGCTCATGCCATCTCCCTGACAACCTTAAATGACAGATCTCGCTGTCTCTTCACTACTCCTGCAAGCTTTAGTCTTCCTATTCAAGAAGCTGATATAGCCTTGCAAACTACCATTGAGTCACCTTTCTGTCTCGCTCTCAATCTGTCATGTCATTCTACGCTCTCCTTTCCTTTTCTTGCAAATTCTTCCTTCTGTATTTTCTTCTCCATCACTTCCCTCTTTCTTTGTGTTTGTTTGCATCTCCTTTTTCTTCTCTTCTCTTTGTGACTGGAACAGATTGAAAAGTAGTGGCTATGTTTAACAGATGAACAAATTGTCACACCCTGCTCTTTGCCTCTGGCCAAATACTGACAAATGCTCTGTGGAGAAGTTGTTTTCCTTTCTTTTTTCTTCTTCTCTGTACTATCACTCCAGGAAGCATGCATGTGTCCACTTTTACAGACTGTACCTTTGGCAGTGCCTGTATACTGGTGATATTTAGAGCAAAGAAACACACACACACATTTATCCTCAGCTTCTTTGATCTCTCTACCTTTGCATGCCATGTCTTTGTCTATGTCAAGTTCAAGGTTAGCTGCTCATTGTATTGAGCGCCAATGCTCCCCCATTGGGACGGATAGAGTGGAGATGCATTAGCACCTCGGCAGGTGGCCCTCAATCTCATCTCTTCCCTCCCTTTTTTCTCCACTTCTAGCCTCCACATCTCCCTCTAGTCCTATAGTCCACCTCTCCATCTACGGCCCCACGGAGGTAACTGGCCAGCCTTTGTCCAACAGTGTGTACGTGGGTGTAAGTGTTCACTGATGCACGCATCACGTATCAAGCAATGCAATTGTGTGCAGTGTGAGTATCATGCATGTGTATCTGTACAGACGTGTACCTCTCATGCTAATGTGTAGTCTGACCAGATGACCATAAACTAAACCAAAGCCTGCAGGGGGTTAAGGCTTTCCCCTTGACCTGCTGCTGTGCACTGACCTGCAGTAAATGGGTTTAAACCTTACCCAGCCACAGCCTTTTATCTCCATCACATCTCCATCTCCACCTTAAGCCACAGACCAACGCACACACAAACTGACCGACAGACAGGCTGACAGAAGCCATATGGTCCATTCACTTCCAATGGCAGGAGGTAGCCATCAAAGAGCTCTCACAGCAACTCCACTCAGCCATGGACAGATAGACGCAGGGAGGAGGGAGAGATGAAGGGAAAAGGAAAAGGGAAATTATGAGGAGAGGGCAAACAGCGGTGGAGAAAGGGAGGGGAAGCAAAGAAATAAGAGGAAAAAGAGGTGGGATGTGTGTTGAAAAGTAGAGAAGAAGAGACATTCTATCAATTCAAACAAGCTAGAAGTGAGGTGGAAACAAAAAGAGTGAGGAAAAGGCATGGAGGTGTACAGATCTGTGTGATGTGAGGGGTTTTAAGCCTTGTGCGAGGCAGTAAAGGCCAAGCATGGCTGTAGCTGTGGGTATGTACAGAATTCTACTGATTCGACAGCACTGCCTTTTGTGCTGACAGGAGGGTGTTATGAAATTCAGCTTAGACTGTGTCAATACGCACTTTACACAACACAGCCACTCAGCCATCAGAGACATCTAAGGCAAGGGATGTGTGTGGATGTGTGTGTGTGTGTGTGTGTGTGTGTGTGTGTGTGTGTGTGTGTGTGTGTGTGTGTGTGTGTGGTCTTGTACTACTTTGTGAGGAGAAACTTTTATTCTACCAAAAAATTGGTAGAAGATGAGAGCAAAGTGAGGAAATTCCTCAAAGTTTCTTTCCAGGCCAACCTTAGTTTCCAGATTTTCTGGAAAATCATCATTATGCTCATCTTTCAGAACTATACAATTTTACCATCTAGCCTCCAAGAGAACATGTCCTATCTTTTTTCTCTGTGAGCCTACATTACATGAAGATACTTAACATGAATGTAGTCTAAACGCCCAAGTTTGTTTCTGTTGCTATCTCAAATATTGTTCTACGTCTCCAATTGATCTCTAGTGTTGGATGAAGTGAGGTAAGGGTTGGGGTTAAGTATGTAGTTGTGATAATTAAGGCTAGGTGTAGGGGCTAGGGGATGCATTATGTTATTATAGTAGGCAGTCTCTCCAGGATTTCGCAATGTCGCGATCTTACCAATTCACCAATTCAACCAATCACAGTGAATTCGGTGCAACTCGTAATTTTGAGCAATCACCGGAGTTTCTCGCGACTTAAAACCAATCACAGCAGTCCCACGTGCCAGACTTTGTATCAGTATGTGACTCTGAGAGTCACTGACCAAGCAGGAGTGAGAACGTGTTGACGTAACACACATATATCGCCAAATTCATTTCCTTGTTTCTGATATAAAGACGAGACGTGTGTGACTCGAACATCTCACATTTACCAACAAAACATACAGCGAAAGACCGTGCAAAACATTTCAGACCGTCCTGCCAACCTGTATACATTTTAACATCAATGTACGCTGTAACGTTTTTTCGTTACAGTTCCCTCCTCCCACACACACAAACACACACGGTGGATGCAGGAAAAACCAGAGATGAGACGTACACAATGACCTAAATTGAGGACAGCTACGCTCGTTATTGTAAGTGCAATAATAAGTTAAAGTCCAATAAGTACTTTATCAAACCGTATGAATGTGTGTCCCAGCCCAGGCCAGGATAGGAAATTAACAATGTAAAGATCTACAAGCCATTGACAGACATGTTCAAATGTGATTAATTCAATATATTATTATTTTTTGTCTTAAATCCACCAGCCTTTTTCATATTATACAAACATTTGCAGCATCCTGAGCCTTTTTGGTAAGGTTACTAGGAAAACTCAGCCTAGAGTTGTATTATTCTCCCCAAAACAAGTTTCCTTTTTATTTTTAAAGAACTATACAAAAAAATCACAACTTTTTTATGCAATTTTCACTGTCTCTCGCACAAAAAAAATACAAAAGACATTGCAACTTTTAGCGCAACTTTTTACAAAAGCTCCCGCAAAATCCGGCATTTTGGGCCGCAACAATCTCAAAAAAAGACCGCGAAATCCTGGCGGGACTGATTAGAGATGCACCGATATGAAAATTTGGGCCAATACCGATAACTGATAACTTTGTTGCTATGGCCGATAACCGATATTTACCGATGTCAATATGAGCTGTATAAAACAAGTTTCGATGTTAATCATTTTAGTTACAGGACCACCATGAAAAGTTTAACTCACATCAGTGAAATTGTTTGAATCATCAATCAGCTACGATCACAGCTAAAATGTTACTGCTAACTTCAAACTCACCGACACACACCACTCTCTCTGTTTCTCTCTCTCCCCGCACTCGCGTTTGGGCTGCAGCTACCGCTGTGTGCGTTTGGGTGCTTGCTAGTAGCTTGCTCCTGATATTGTTTGTGAACTTCTGGATGGTGGTTCTTCATGAGTGCTCAAATTGGTGGTGTTAAGGATTTGACACGGTATCCTCCTCGCATTATTTAGAGCTTGCAAGCATTGCATACTGCACTTTGGTGTCCTTTTTTCACTGTGAAAAAACATCCAGACCGCAGACATTGCGTCTGGATATATACATAGTATTTAAAGAAATACAACCATGTCTGTAGTCTGGTACACAGGTCTCAGGTTATACTCACAAAATTTTACTCTCACCCCCATTAAACCACATAAAACAATTTAACACACAAATTTGATTTAATTCACTCAGCTTCCTGTCCAGCTCAACTTCATGATGTCATAAATGTGAGCCTGTAAACACTAACATTTAGCTGACCCAAACAACATTGCATTAAAGTCCATCCACTCTCTTTTACCGTAATGCTTAAATTTATTCAGGGTGATGTGTTAGTCACAGGATCATAAATAACACTGGAAAAAACAGAAAGACTGAAAGACAGTGTGTGAGAGAAGAAGTGAGAGAAAGGAGGGGGAGGGGGTTGAGTGATGGAACAAGTAAGGTGGAGGAGTGTATATAAATCAAAATCCATTAGCCGAGGGGTTATAAAGTCACTGATGAAGGAGGTGGACTGAAGCTCAGACCTTTTATTGTCTTGTTGTTGTCTTTTATTGCCTGTGATGTCATCTAATGGTATACAGTTAACGACAGGGGAGGGGAAGTATGTGCATGGGAGGGGAGGATGGGGTTGTAATGGGGCTGTGTGTGCATGTGTGTACGTCTGTGTTGACACAGTATATTGATCACCTTTTGTCAAAGATGGTGTGGGTCTGTGGAGTTTCTTTGCCTGAATATACCATATGTGCACAATCTGATCTCCATTCATGTCAAGTTTGAATGAGAACAATGTCAAAATCCTGCAAACACGATTCTCTCAAGTGCCAATATGTGGCTTTGAGAGGGATGTCTTGAGAGAGGCCAACGGAAAGAGGAAGAAGAAAGAAGAAGAAAAGCACAAAGATAAAATGTTCTAACATCCTGAAGCAAAAAAAATATTCAGAAAACCTTGAAAACAACTTGTTATACTTTTAACACTCAAAGCCACTAAATCTCACTTTCATCATAACAGATGAGCAGTAGCTATTAAATATGATTGCATATTTCCCCTGTTTGAAACACCTGCTTATGTGTTGATTATACAACATGGAGAACCGGTGCCTCAACCACTCTGCTCTTGTGCGGATTGAAAAAAAACCACAGACAGGGGCCATAATCAACAAAAAACAATGTAAAAACTAGAACTCCTGTCTGCCTGTGTATCAGTAAAAATTCCCCTCTCAGCATCAGTTGTTTGTGCTGGCCTCAATCACATTTTTATTTAACTTTTTCGTCTTTCATTTTTCTCCCTTTAACCGTCCCCATACAAACTTTCTTCCTCCCTTTAAGGCATGCAGCATTTCAGGAATACTGTATAGTCCATATATCCAAAATCTCCCCTCCAAAACCTTATTCTGCCTCCCTCAGTCACTCCATTCTTCGCTTTTCCCCCCTCTCTGTGTGATGATGGTTTCGCCAGGCCCATGAGGTTCACTGCCCCAGAATTAGTCTCAGTCATGGCTCTACGATATGTGTGTGAGTGCGAGAAAGTGGGAGTAAAAGCACAGGAGCTACCACCCTTCTATCACACCTAGCAGCAGTGCATCATCGCATTAGCCCAGAAAAGGGCTACCAAACGAGGGAGGGCACCGGGGCATGAGGGGAGTCTAGGGTGGAAGCAACAACACGCCAAAACCCAGCTTATCCAGTGCTGTTTAACTCTGAGGAGACAACTCTGAGGAGACAAATCTTGTTTAGCCAAAGGCTTTGCTGTCACACAGAGTGTGACATGTTTTTCAAGAGAGAGACAGTTGTGGTAAAAGATGTTCAGAAAACACTATGGCAACCGTCAATTTTTCAGGAGCTTTAAAGCCATCACAGCCCATCAATTTACTAATAATGTAATTATAATCTAGATTCCATCTATTTAAATTACCAATACCTACACAAAAATGTAAAACATGCTAAATTGTAAAAAAAAAAAAAAAATGTGAGGCATAGTTTATTGCACTAATTCATTATAATGCAGTTAAATAAATCACTTAAATTATGTAGTTCATCCTATTCTGATCCCTTAATTTGCCTCAAGAAACAGATAAGAAACTTTGTCTAATCGATTCTGCAACATGCTGATCTGTGCTGTCTAGCAAGTTCTGCAACATGCTGATGTGTGCTACAATCTGCCCCCAGGGCTCTGGATTTTATACAAGTCCAAAGTGAAGGAAAAGTACAGCGGATACTCCTGATACTGGGTGTATACAAGTGTATGTGTGATATATGGTGCAGTGGATGAGGAGGATGTTGAGAGATACCAGATAGGCTTGGCTCTAGGAATAAAAAACCCTCAGGGGCTCTCCTGATCCCCCCCCCCCCCTTCCTCAAAACACACACAGGCACATTCAAATTCTCTCCACAGTGAAGTACACACACTTCTTCCTTTCACTCTCCCTTTCTTCCATGCACACACACACACACACACATCTCTTCCCCCCTGCAAATGCAGCCGACTCAGCTGATTTGCCTGAAAGTCAATCTGCCTTACTACTACTATCCTTCCTCCAATCCAGCAGTCCCCAATTCCCAGCCCTTCCTCCACATTTTAACAGAGAGAAACCAAATCTCTGCCTCCATCAATTCAGCAATCTCTGCTACTCTTCATTCTGTATTCCTGCTCCTTACCTTCTTGACTCGTCCGCTTTTTGTGCCCACGAAGACCAGCGAGTGGTTCTTGTACACATACGCAATGACAGAGGTCATTTTGTCAATGGCGTCGGAGAAGAGAGGCTTGCCACGCACCATCTCAGACACGCCCAATGGCGCATTCATGTCGAGGCCACAAAAGTCATCATCGATGGTCAAGAGCTGCAGTGGAGAAGAAGAAGAGAGAATAATACATTACAAATCAGATTCAGTTTTTCTCAGTTTTCCTCAGAGAGCCTGACAGCAGTATTGAGCATGGTTATACAGATATAAACCTACACCTGGTCTGATGAACAGCAAAGAGTGAACTCAAGATTAATGAAAATAATAATAATTCTGTTAGGGATATACATGTATATGGATAGTGGGAGGTCAACAAAAGGAGAAACAGTTAGTATGTGAGAAAGAATGTGTGAGAATTTGTATGCATGTGTGCGTCTATGGTTCACACGCAAGAAATGTGGAAAGAAGTAAGAGAGAGATGAAGATGGAAGAAGACTGCAGTCAGGCTCTAGCTCTGTAATAGTGCTGGAGGCTGCTCTGTCAGGCACAACTCCCCACTGTCCAGCCAATGCAACAGCAACTGCAGAAATGCCATTGCGGCAAGATATTCAATGTGAAATGATTCAAAGTGAACAGAGTGAAATACAATAAAAGAAGTGCTGCATCGTCACACTGAGGCAAATCACTGCAGTGCATCTAAATATATATATATATATATATATATTTATATATATAAATCTGAATCAGAGTGGGGAGAAATACAATTCTTGATGGAGGTTCATCTGTTATGCTTTCTCTTTGGACATGCTGCTGTGATTTTGCCATTAAATGCAGATGGGTGTGTTTCATGTATTGTGCCTCTCTACATTTTGTGTTTGTATGCATGTGTTTTATCCTGCCGGGGTATTCATAACAATCACTGTGGGCAGAATGACTTATGGGTTTTGATAAGAGAATAATGGTGCTGGGGATTGGTCATTATTCTACGTGTATAGATGGATTTGAAACACTGGGTTTAGGACTGAAGCAGGCATCACTCTTGATTAATAGCTTAGCAATGTGGTGGGTTGCTGTGGGGAGAGAGGCTTTGGCAGTTGACACTGCTTTTACCTTCTTTCGAAATGCACAGAAAAAAGTAGTAAGGGGAGATTGTGGGTATGAGTTATGAAATACAAGCATTACTGTAATAACTATAAAAAGCAATTTCTTGTGGACTGATTTGAATGTTCAAATGATGCCCTATTTACGCATTATGAACAGTACTGGTCTTATATAAATGATTAGGCATGCATCTGCTGATAATAGATAATTATAAGCCAAACACAAGGTAAGCTGAAAATCAATTAATGTTTAACAACAAAGATCATAGCAGGCAAAGCAAAACAAGAAATGGTAAAGTTTAACATTTAGCTTATGGCAAATTACTTGGGCCTTACATATATGCTTCCTTCAGAAGAAAAAGGTAAATATGCACTGATAAAATCTTGGCTTTCATTTGGATGAAAACCTATCGAACCGTTTTCAAATCTACAGTTTACACTTTACGCTTCTACAGCCTAGTTGTTTGAGCTGTCAGAGGTGGGGTGCTCTGGGGGGCAGAGGGTCTTTTAGTTTAGGTCTTATTTTCCATTTTTCCTCCTGGAAGTGCACCCCCTAGGCTTTCGATCAATCTTGCAAGCAGCAAGTGTCTCCTCACAACCTTTCACTAAAGGCCATCATCATCATCATCATCATCATCAGAAGCCTCAGACTGAGCCACAGAAGAAATATGAGGTGTGCTTTCATTAGACAAATGGAATATGGCTGGTTGAGGCCACAATGAGCTTTAGGCTATAACATGGGGTTACATGAAGTGGCATGGATGATCAATAGAGATGACTTAAATTTGGGTCAAGATCATGTCATGTGGTTAGAAGGTTGAGATGAGGACAAAAAGGAGCAAGGCCAAAGACAGGTGAAAGAAGGAGAGATGATAAATAACAATGCAGACTGAGATACCAAATCAACAAAAGTGAATAGTGGTGCACAAGAAAAAACATATTGAAGTGGACATTTTTTCTCTACCCTCTCCCTGCCCTTCTCCCCCTGACCTTTTCAGAATGAGCTGTTGTCAAGAATGCACTCTCTGTATAGGTCCTACAAGTCATGTGGTGGCTCACTGCTAGATAAATGGTGCTGATGACAACCAGGGTCGCTCCGTGAAATCACAGTAAAATATCACTCTGGTTTGCAGTTTTACTGAGACGACTCATAATCAACACAATTCCTCCTCTTTTCTGATGTACTAACACCAACACCGATCTCCACTATAGTGCCAACTTGCTGTATGTTTTCACTATGCATTCGTTAACATGCATTGTTTTTGTGACAAAAATACACCCTCTCCGTGTTGCCATCAGTTATAAAGGAGCCTTATTGTCCCAGGGTTCAAACGTTAACAGGGGCCATCACAAGCAAACTGTAGTATTTGGAGCCTCGATGATTGAAAGCAGCCTCAAAAGATAATTAAAGGTGCAGCCATTTTTCCCAAGATTGATTACTTTTCCAAAAGAGTGTGTGTGTGTGTGTGTGTGTGTGTGTGTGTGTGTGTGTGTGTGTGTGTGTGTGTGTGTGTGTGTGTTTTCATCTCTTGTCACTGACACATGCTGTATTATTTCAACTGGTTGCCAATCATAGCTGCCATCTCTGTCCCACATTCTGCAATCTCATGAAATGTCCGTCAGTCCTTTCAGGAAGCAGACACATTTTCATTACGCCACCACCAAAACATGACATTTATAGTTGTGATGCCAAAGACGTCTCTAGTCAGAAGATCAAATAATATCAATGTAGCCCTTGACATTGTCAGCCAATAGGACACTGCTGTCACAGCATCTATCACGTTTTATGCCCCTTTTCTTTCTCTAAACCCATTTTATTAATGCATTTTCAAATGCAGAGGGCTTCCATTTTTCACTGCTTTTTATCCCTCAACCATTTATGTCCAACATCTGATGGCCAACCATTGGCAGACACTGCCTACATGTAGACCTTGAGGATGACTTTTCATCTTCTTTGTGAGGTCTTTCATTTAAAATGATCTCACTCAAGATACTTGTATGCACAGATCTGATTTATTAACTTCTGCATAGACACAAAATATGAATTGTTGTAGGACTTAACACAATGTTCAGAGATATTTGCAAGTAAGAACAAAAGTGGTGCCGACCACTTACACAGATAGATTAATTGCTTACACCACAGAGGACTGTTGTTCTTTAATAAGATAATTTGGGTGTTTACTAATGCTAATAGAATGCTTTGAATTAATTCAATTTAAGCTCAATCCTTACAGTTTATTTTCTTGCTTTTATTTTTCGGTGCTGTAAATACAGGACTTAGACATATTATTAATGGTACAGATACCATTAGTTGTAGACATCTGAATATGTGTGCAAACTGCTAGATTAATAACAGTGACTAACAACTCAAATTACTTGAAACTACAAACTCAATTCTTTCTCAGGTCCGGTGTATATTTAAGCCAGAGTCCTGCAGGGTAGCAACAGAGGAGAAAGACGGAGGGTTCCTCCCTAAAGTAAGAGGGACAGGCGAGCAGAGCCTCTGTATTTGGAAACAGGCCAGGCACTGAGGCAGAATCAGGTCACTCTCAGCCATATCCATCTCTCTGTTTCTGTTAGCCTGCCAGCACCGGCACAAAGAGAGCTCTCTTCTGGACTGTGCGGAGGGATCAGCAGATACAGAGTGAAGAGAAAGAGAGGGGGCAGTGGGCGCGCGCGAAACAGAGAGAGAGTTGCTCAATGCGATTAGTGGGGACTGAAAGAGATCCGCTCTCCAACACTCTCTGATGTATGGCCTAATCTGGGCTTGCTGTTGTAAGGGCCCGTCCCATTTCCTGCAAGTTCACAAAGTTAATGACACACATTAAACCACAGAGACATTTTGCATCATGATGCTGCTCAACTGTTGGAGGCTCCAAAGAGTCAATTTTCTTACACTTTTAGCTACTCTTCTTTAATGCATTATTATACTCTACACATGTGGCAGCTTCAATGACTTTCTTAACCAATCCAATTTGGTATGCTCTTTCTGCACTTTGTTTTTATAATAAAAAAGTGTTGTTGTTTGTAAGTAGCTTGCTTTACTGTGGAGTTATGGATGATTACATGGCAAAACTGCCATGGAGTAAAAAAATAATATATATATATATATATATATATATCTCCTAGAGGTTTGTATAATTAACCACGACCAAGACATTCAGTATTTCTTCTAGCCTACTGAGCTAAATGACTAACCTGCCACGATAATTGGCGGCACTAGAGAATTATGTCATGACTAAGTGGGGTTGCAGTGTTCATTGTAAGCTATAATGTCAACATTCAATTTAACTATACTAAAACATTGGCTATACAGTATGACTCCTGCAAAAACAGTATTCATTACTTTAGCTACTGTATATATCAATATATGCAGGAGAATGTTTAGCTCACAATGATTGGAAGACATATAAAGCATGTTAGCTCTAATCTTGAAATAATTTGCTCTATACTGAATTTTTATTTCATCTATATAAATTATATAACTCAAGATATTCTTATTTTACTTGTTTATGGCAGTAGAAAAATTTGACTGGATGAAAACAGTTTTATGTTTCTTTATGCAGTATGTGTTTAGTATGTGCAGTATGTGTTTTATAACATGTTTAGCAAAGACTTCATGAATGTAGGATTTATTGCAGGACAATTGTATTAGACTGCATTGGTTTTAGCTAAGTGGACCTAATAAAGTGCCAACTGAGTGTACTATTTGAGACTATTTGAGATTGGCTGCAAATATGATGGTTGGAAATGTCGACAGACTAACTGTAATTTGGTATAAGAATACTTCAATGAAGTTTATTTTGAATCAGAGTTTCTACTTGAAGCTAGTAGCTTTTGGAAAAAAGTGGAAAATATATTGTTTGATGGTTATGATCTTCTCAATAGACCAGGTTTTCTAGTAGCCACTTCTGCGACATTCTCTGATCTATAGAGGTGGAAAGCTGAAGAATCACATCTGGTACCATTTTTATTTAGCTAAAACCTTTGAGTCTGCAAGTTTAAATGAAGCTCTACCCTTCATTTGTCCGTGTGCCTGACAGTTAGAGAGTGTGTGTGCTTATGTGTGCGTGGTGTGTATCAGCTGGACCTCTGGCTACTGTGCCAAGACTTAGTCTGTCTGACTACTCATCCATACGGCCCTCCATCACACTAGCGACGCATGACAGAACACAGACACACACACACACACACGTCACTCTCCCACTTGTGTCATTTTCCTCTTCACAAAAACAGTCTGTTTTGGAAACTGTCAACCCTTATACTTGATTAAGCCATCTAAGGGCTCTTCTGCTTTTAGATGCCTGTTTCAGGCAGAAACACAATGAGCAAGATGCAGGAAGAGAGGAAGAGAGAAACTGCCCTGCTGGTCAAATGTTCTTACAAACACACATAATTACTTCTGATCCACCTTGGGGACTAAAAAAACAAAAAAAAACAATTTGGACAAACAAAGAAAGAAAGAATATATATATATATATAGGCACACACAGGGCTGGTTCAATGGCCAACATGTCATCTCAAGAAAGATGGGCCATCAATCTCGGCAGATCTGTGCAGTTACAGAATGAAAAATGGGGTATTATAGTTAGTTAGTGCACACTCACATTAAACTATGCTGGAAAATGTTAGTGTGAATGGATATACTAGGCTGTACACACACTTCACAGGGTGTGCCAGAAACAATGTTGATTTATTTGCGTGTTACATTGGCAGGTTTCAATTTGAGGAGGAAGGCTTTGATAAGCATGTGATATTTTGATAATTCATGTTTGCAGATGCTTGCACCTGCCAACCGTTAGCTGAGCAGCTACGACAGATAATAAGTATTGGTGAGGGAAAACAATCAAATCAGGAACTAACGAAACAGCATGAAGATTTTAAATGAAACTGAGACATCAATAAAGCAGAGCCAGGAGAGAGAGAGAAGGTAGGAAATTGTCAGAGGCAATATGGGAGTTTAAGAGATGCAGAGATTGGAAAAAAAGAAGGGAATTCACAAATCAAACTAGGAGCTGAAAATAGAACTCAATATCATAAAGAGAAAGGTGTGTCAGATAACTTCCTAACCCATGTTTTCCGCTTCACTATGCACTGGCAGGACATCTTTCATTATTTCTTTTGGAATGATTACTTGGCCTTTACATCTTATTTTCTACCAAACACTATTTATTGACGTGATAAAAAAACTAAATAGAAAAAAACAAGTCTGCATGTATAACCAACTAGAGTTTGACAGTTTGTTAGAGATTCTTCGTTACAACTATCACAATGCAATACAGCTTTCATATTATTTTTTAGTTGATGCTGTGTAGCGAGACGTTAATTTAACTCAGTGGTCATTTGTCAGGATGTAGTTAGTGGGGGAGATATATTGGACTGCATCACCTTTAAAGGTGTAAGATATTTGGTGGACAAAATAATAGAGATTTCTTTTAGTATAATGTTATACAGTACTACAATTCAATCAATCAAATCCATGACTGTGATAAACTAGGTAGAGTTGATTGTATTAGTTGTTGTATTGGTTTGCATTTGATATAGCTTGATCAATTGAATTGGTGTATTTGGCAAAATTACTTTTTAAATATTGAGCAGTGCGGCTCACTGGGGAATGAGACAATTAGATGTTAGGAAAAAAGTGACAGAGCAAACAAAAGACTTTTTAAAGAGCTCAACAAAAGACAAGAATGACAGAGCAAAGAAATGAAGGCAATTCAGTCAGTGTTTTCAGGCAGAGGGCAGCCAGCAGAGTATAGTGTAGGAAGCGGGAGACATTTGTTTAATCACAGAATAATGATTTTGTGATGGATTCTGACCTTTAGCAAGTGGTATCATGTATGGAGATTTAATTAGCGAGCCAGCCAGCAAGCAGCATTGCAGATATGTGGATGGAGTGGGGTGAAGTGTGTGTGTGTGTGTGTGTGTGTGTGTGTGTGGGTGTGGGTGTGGGGGGGGCAGTCTGGATGTTCTTAATGAATCCACTAGCCTTTCCCTTCCTGAGGATGTGGCCTAGACTGACTCATCAGCAGCCAGCCACTGATTAAGCTCCGCAATCAGGAGGAGGAGGGATGGAGATGGTCAGCACGGGAGACAACACTATTCCAAACACAGAACAAAATAAAAGACAGGAAAGAGTCAATAATATGAAATATGAGCTTGGGTGGGAAGACAGAGAATGACATATTGGAAAAGTTCCTTTCTAATGGAGGATGAAACGAGGCAGGGATAAGTGTGTGTTGGGAGGACTGTGAGAGAGATCAAGAGAAAAACTCAAGAGAGTAGAATAATCTAATTAATTGGAGTGAATTCAGAATGTGAAGTCGATAGCACATGACAAATGTGGAAGAATAGCCCTTGGCATGTTAGTTAATGACATGTAATTAATGATCATTAGCAGAAGGGATGAGGGGATGGCCATGGCCTGTCAGGGACTTACAGGCGACCTTGTAATTTTCTTGTCCATGTTTAGAAGGGAGGGGGGGGGGCAAAACTTCACACTGTGCTTATGGAAACCCCCATAAGAAGAAATAAAGAGGCGAGAAGGACAGACTCAAGGAGGGAAAGCATGACAGAGAATGGGAAGATAGGATGGTAGCAACTATTTTTATAAGAACATGTGTAGGACAGGCAAAAGGAGAAAAGAGCAGCACAGGCAGTAAGCAATGAATCAAGGATGAGAGAGAAGAGAGCAGAGTGAATTTATTGCGATCCCGGTGTTTTGTTGTTCTGTTTTTTTTTGCTGACACAGTGAACATGGAGGGAGCAGGCAGCGTGTTTTTTTTATAGGTCACATGCCACTTCACAATGATCTATGGATGCAGGCCCTTTGCAGACTTATACTGTTGAGCACGCATTATGTGGCTCAGCCAAGCATGGACATTTGGGGGAGAGAGGAAGCATCCCCCCTCACTCACTTACTTACCATCTATCCTCTCTACTGTTTTCTCTCCCATCATACCACTCTCTGTACATACTTTTTCTTCACTTCCATCACTACCACTCCACAGAAAGCCTCCTAAAGATGGTGTAATGCAACAAAGGTCTGATGGGGGTGAGTGTAAAATACTGTGCTACTCAGGCCTGTGTCCTTGAACATATCTATACCTACAGTACTTTGATGATTTGATTATTTCTCGCCCCAAAACATTAATATCTCAAAACATAAATGTTTCAGTCAATTCAGTTGATTTAGTTTTTTAAACATTTCTGTCTTTTACAAGGAGAAGTTTTTTAAGGCCAACTGTTTTGCCGGCACATTTAAAAATGGTTGACAACAACTACTATTTACAATTCACAAGGTCCTCTTGCAAAGCTGCAAGGTACCTAAATGCCTCCAATTCTACAAAGTGGAAAGAAATACGGAGAGAAAATGATCTGAAAATGAGCTGCTAATATGAGTCTCTTTAAGTAAGTTAAAAAATATGAACCGTTAAACACTGAACGGACACACATCTGAAAGACACCTGCATACATTACATACAATAATCTTCATCCGTCTTAATCCTATCTTTGATCCAAACATTTCTGATGATATCAGAGACACAGTGCTCCCAGTCATGCATCATTTAAAGCAGCAAAGGAATTAAACAGTGACTAACAACCAACGATTCATATAAAAAAAATCAACCATGGGATATTAGACACACCACACCGACCATCACTCACTCACTCACTCACACACACACACACACACACACACACACACACACACACACACACACACACACACGAGTAATGTTTGCCCACAACTTTTTATCTTAACATGGTCTCATTGTGAAAACACTCATAGGAAATATATATGGCCTATAGCTACTATCAACTAATTTACTAATGCTCAACCAATAAGCCCCTGATTTATATGAGTGTATGTATTTAAATATGACTCCTTATTTATGGCTGTAGTATCAACTCAACTCTAAAGCAGTCTGGAATCATCAAATCTACATTTTAATAAATTACTTAAGCCTTTCATATAACAATTTATGTATTGCTATTATTCTACTTGCCTCTCTCTGCTTTTTAAAGCTTCCATATCCATCTCTGCAGTAGCCATACTTACAAGTGTGGTGGCACGTGTGTGTGTGTGTGTGTACGTGTATCACAATTCATCTATCTCCTACAGAGTCCACAGTCACTTGTTCAGCAGGGTCTAATTTATGCAGTGGCGGTGGCGATACTGTGGCGCATGCTGAAATGGCATCATTCTTCAGCGCTAACCCCTGTGTGCTCCCTCACACTTCCTCTCCCTGCTGACAGCTCCAGCCCAGGCATGATTTATCAGGCCCTCAAGCAGCAGACAAAGGCGTCGGGCACGTGTGCCGTGCCAGAGACGGATTAATAGATAAACACTGTGATTCCAGAACCAAATACAAGAGAGGGTCAACTTCATAATGTCTTGAGATAGTGCATGGCTAAGGTCAGGACAATATGGACTGAGGCGCAGGGAGAGGATCAAATTTATGTTTCTGAAATACGGCCACAACTAAGCGATAACATTCTTGTTAGAAGAATTTTTGGCTGTATAAATTCTCATTTGTGGCTCTTGTAGATAATAAGAAAGACTAGTCTGAGTAAGGAAGATACTAGTCGTTGTTACAATAATTACATTTCTTGGTAAAAAAATGTGTATTTTTGCTCACCAGTGCGTTTCACTCATTCAGTCTTCTCTAATGATACAAAGCTTATGGAGGTTGAATGCACTAAGTTTTGTCTATATAACATAAAGTACTGTACATGTAGTTTCATGAATTATCTACAGGTTACTTAGTCAGTTCTAGGAAATATACCAAAAAACTTTTCAAGCATCTATTTGCAACAAGACACCTTAAATTGATCGAAACTCTAAAAAACAGACCTCTTCAGAGCGGTCTGTTATTTTAACACATTATCTACACCTCTCTCAACTCAAAATTGGCAAGTGAGCAGATGGTTCATGTAGAGGAACATGATAAATAATAAATGCACTCTGATCATGGTAATTTTAAATTTCTTGAGGTTGGCAGCTTTTATTAATGACGTAATGAGATCAACAAAAAAAAAAGCATGAAACAGATTTGGCTGCTTGTGGAGGTGGTCTGAACACGTAACACCCAATTTAACCTTGTTTTTTATGTGCACAAAGTGAGAAATCAAATGAACTGAATCACTGAATTTGTAATGCTGTTATGGAGAATGGAATTATGGTAATTTGGCTGAGCATTCAGCTGCATTGTTTAAAGGGTGAGCGGATTAAAAGAGGCAGTGGATGGTTAATATTGCATCATAATGGGATGGAGCATGAACCCGCCCAAGAACACAGTGTTCATGACGGCCTCCCGCAGTGCACCCCAGCTCATTATAGTAACATTGGGAGAGCCTTTACAACTGATTTTCAGACTCACCTATGGTGTCCCTCAGTAAGAAACTATTGCAGCAATAAGAAATCCTCACTGTTGGGGTAAAAGCGAACTGATGCCCTTAAAGCTAGAAGACTACAATTGGCTCAGGTCCCTCCCTTTTAAAATAACATCAGAAAAATGCATTGGCAATCGTCATTACTAAAAAATTAAGCTCTATATTCAAAGAAAATTTTCTTCCCCTTTTAGACAAACTCAAAAATAGAATTCAGTTCTGGACGACTCTTCCATTATCTTATATTATATAGTGGGCAGGGTGAATACAATTAAGATGGTTTTTCTCCCACAACTACTTTACCTCCTCCAAAACATACCAATATTTCTCTCAAAGTCATACTTTAAAAGGTTAGACTCAATAGTTCGTCCCTTTGTCTGGAATTATAAATCCCACAGAATAAAAAAAGAACATTTGTGTAAGTCCAGATCACATGGAGGACTTGCACTTCCAAATTTTATAAATTATTATTGGGCTACATCTATCTGTTCCATTGCATCAGTGTTAGATGATACTTCTTTGTTGTCGAATGGGCTGGAGATTGAGCGAGAGGACTGCCTGCCATACTCAATCAGTGCTGTAATTTTATCTCCGATTCCTCTTAACAAAACATGTTACAAGCACAACCCGGTAATACATGACACAATAAGGACTTGGAAACAGATATCAAAGAACTTACAACTCAGAGCAATCACTCTCTGGTTGCCAATAGCAGCAAACCCTTACTTCCCTCCTTCTTGTCTAGACACGGCCTTTGATATGTGGAAAGAGCTCGGTGTACGTAACGTAGGGGATTTATATATGGAAGGATCATTTGCATCTTTTCATCAGCTACAACAAAAATATGGTTTACCCAAACACCATTTATTCAGATTCTTTCAAGTAAGAAATTATGTAAGAACACCAGATAAGCTGGATGATTGCCTAGGTGAGTTAGGGAGGTCAGATCACAATATATCCTGTTTATATGATAAATTGCAAGAGATAAGCCGCCCAACTACTGCTACTGTTAAAGCGGGTTGGGAAAAGGAGTTGGGTACGAAGATACAAAATGACCTATGGGACGAGAGTTGAGCATATATCCACAAGTGCTCCATAAACGCATGTCATTGTCTAATATAATTTAAAATCCTACATAGGCTACATTATTCCAAAGAAAGACTTCATAGGATCTTCCCTGAGCTCTCTCCTCTGTGTGAAAAATGTGACACTCATGTGGGTGATTTACTTCATAGTTATGTTCTCTGTTGCAAAATACAAGGTTACTGGAGTGATGTCTTTAGTTTCATGTCCAAGGTGTTAAATATTCAAATTGTCCCAGATCCAGTTTTAGTAATCTTAGGGATATCCAATGAAAAAGAGACTGACACTGGTCCAACAGCGCCTCTTGGCATATGGAATTCTCACTGCAAAGAAGCGTATCCTCTTATTCTGGAAAAAAAAGAGGGACCAACACTGAAGATATGGCTCACGGAGATGATGGACACACTCCACCTTGAGAGGATCGGGTACATCCTTAAGGACCAACTAAAAGACGTTGAGAACATTTGGCGACCTTTGGAATCTTATCTTACAGGACAAGTAGTTTCCTGATCGCAGTCCGCGGTGGGGTATTGCGGGTAGGGATTAGGGCCTCTCATTTGTAAATTTTTTGCTTTTATTTATCCTTATTTAAATTAAATTAAGCTTCATAATAAAAATATTTCAAACAAAGAAATCCTCACTGTTTATTTTGTGTTAATGCAGTCTCATAAAATACCCTTTTCCTAAATGGGTTTGATAAATTCAACTTGAATTAAGAACTGCTCGACACCCGCAGTTCTGGCAGATTAGGACCAAGGTACTACATGTTACAGTATAGAACGTGTGTACTTGTGCATGCAAGTTATGTGTGGAATAAAAAAGAACTACCAATATATTATATATTTCCCCAGTACTGTCATTAAACTTGTGTGTGTGTGTGTGTGTGTGTGTGTGTGTTCAGTAGTACTCACCGCACTGCTGCAGGGAATATCTTTGACTTTGAGCCAAGCCAGGTCCAGTGTGCCCTCACCCTTGTAGCACGACTGCAGCCGCTCCTTGATTTTCTCATTGATCTTCCGCAGAGAGAAGACACACAGTGCAGAGTCCTGCGAGGCCTGGCGTGGACGCCTCTTTTGGCCTTTTGAGAAGACAGCGAACAAAACATCATCATCCGGTGCCACATCTAGTGAGCGTGCCAGGATAGCACCAGCTTTGGACAGGTAGGCCGCCTCAAGTAATCGGTACTCCACGTTGCCACTGATGCATCCAATAGGCACCTCCACATAGGAGTTGAAGGCGGTGTCTGCCTTGCAGAGGCGGACTATCTTGGAGGTGTAGACCTGTTCCCGACCAGTAGAGGATGATCCAGTGGTTGGCCCGCCCCCCATTTCAGGCTGCAAAGTCAGGAAGTAGACAAAGTTCCCACTGGCAAAGCCATAAATGTAGTATATGTCAAAGTCTGGGATGACAGTGAAGGTGTCTGAAGGAATCTTAATCATAGAGGCCACAAACTCATCATGGAAGACATAGGCAAACATGCCATCCTCCTCTGAGTTTCTGGCCAACTTGCGGCTAGAAATGGTAGGGAAGTACTCGGGTTTGCCATCTACTGCTGTGGCTACAAACAGCATGTCCGGAGAGGCATTGCCATATGACACGATGACCCCAAACACAGAGCCACTCTCATTGACACCAGAGAGGTAGTGCTCCTTCTTGTGGAAGGGCTCTCCTAGTTTGAAAAGGTCATCTAGGCGGAGGAGTTTGCAGATGCCCTGGTAGAGGCTGCCACATGCCAGCAGCCGGTTCTCCCGGTAATCCATCAGAAGCATCTTGTTGACATTGTTGGTGAGCGTTAATGGCTCACTGCAGGGCTGGACGATACGTGGTGGGTAGCATTTGCGGTTGTCTTCATCCGGGCCAGTTTCATGGGACACCTGAACCTCCAAGGCCGGGGACAGTTTGTATATGCGATTGACGGCTCCCAAATAAACATTGCCATTGCGATAGTCCACTGCCAAATGGTTGAATGTCCATTCAGGGTTCTCAGCATGAAATGATTCATAATCCCCTGCCTGAAGGGATGCTGTGATCACTTGGGAGCCGGCACTGTGAGGCTGTGGGGCTTGCACCACTGATTGTGACGTCACTGGAAGCACCAGACTGGACAGGAAGCAGCATACAAAAAAGAAGGTCCGTGTCCTGGTAAGGGACGTCATGGCTGTTCTGAGGCTGTGAGTGGTAGAGGAGAGGAAAGGAGGCACAGTCCAGTGCTATCGGCCAATCCAGATCAAGCCTCTATTGAGATGGAGGACATTATGTACCTAAAGAGGGAAGAGACAAAGCCCAGTGAACAACAGCAACATAAACATAACCAACAAATTACTAGAAATTCAAGGCAATTGTCACATGGTATTGATTAATATCCATTATGCATATGAAGAATCTAGTGTGATTTATGTTCTAAATGTATCTGGCACAGATTAGAACAGAGCATCTTTACAAAGAATAATGAGGAAAACAGGTGAAGAGGCCACACACTTTCTATTCTAGCACAATCTATAATTAGAAAAGAAATGGGCTAGACAGAAAAAGGAATGAGGCTGAGGCACAGTAGAGGTTTAAAAGGCATTGTGCAGGGAGAGCTTTGGCCAATAGGATCAGTCCATGGATTGAGGAAAAGGATGGAAGAGGAGGAGTAATATATTGTCTCAGAGGAGGTGATCAGCATGGCTCTGCACCATCTCTCTGCATGGACCTCTACGCCCATCCTTGCCTTTCTGCTTCAGCCGCTATGCACCTAATTGATCTCCCCTTGGAGTAGCAATTAGCATGCTTTGGCGATTTCTCTCTTTTCTCCCAATAGAGCAGCTCACCTGCTGACACTGCTAGCAGAGAGAAAATGACCTTCTTTCTCTCTTTAACATACCTACACACACACACACACACACACACACACACACACACACACACACACACACACACACACACCGAAACACACCTACACAAAGTAGGAGGTTTATGGGCAGAAGAGGAACAATTAGAGAGGAAATGCAAGTGGTTGCAGAAATAAGCTTCCCTATAGTCCTTAGGTCATTTGCGATGTCTCAGCATTACACATACAGCCATTGCACACAGGCACGCACACACATGCAAAACCATGCCAATTTAATGAACATTTTGCATGTGGTGGGTAGAACTCACCAGCACAGATAATCAAGAAGAAATGACAGCAATTACGTGTAAACATGGTGGTCCCGTGTTTGTCGTCTGCTCAAATGATTAAGTGGCAAACTGGATATTATGAGGAGTGGTGTTCACCTGGGTAGTATCCAGATATTAGTTTCACACTGACACACACATAACTAAAGTCCTGCAACACTAATCCAAATCAAATCTCTCCTTGCAACTTCACAGTGTTATCCTGGTGCTGTCAACCTGAATCTAGTCAACAGAAGTACATTTCCAGGATAATTGCTGGTCCCTCAGCTTCCTCTCTCTGTGTGTTGCCGTTCTTAAAATCCCTTCGCTTTGGGAAACAACGATACAATTCGAGCTAGCAAGCTATATGCTGAAAATGGCAAGTTTTGAAGAAAATTTGGATTGTGCAATAAGGCAGGCCTGCTTGGTCGTTCAGGGAATGATTGTTAAGATTTACAAAGAACGTGTGTACGGCATTTACTATCTAACTGGGACGTTTTGGGACCAGTTGGCGGGATTGCTATGGACGAAGTACACTCGGTGAAAAACTGGTAAAAGTAAATTACCTTTAACCATGTATCCAGCTAATTTAAATAGCTCACATTACTGTATTGTGTGAACATGTACAGTATTGTGTTAACTTCATTTAATACTGTATGTGGCATTTTCTTTTGCGGGGTGCAAATGTTCCACAAAAACAAGTTCCTTTCCAAGACTATTTTGCAGAGCCACCGTCGCTGCGTCCGGAGTTTAGCACCGCCCAAGACGATTGTGACAGTTCAAAGACATGGCAACAACCCAGAGTGTTTCTTTCTCGTATCCTAGAATGTATCTGTGGTGTAACTGGCAATGCGAGACTAATCTGAATCATACTGATAACAAAATGCCATCATTGTTATGTGAAAACATTATAAATAATGAACTATTTTTCTTGCATGTACAGTATATTTGTCCTTAAAAATACATGATAGTCTAAACACAACTTTAAATTAACAAAACAGTAAAAAGAGTTTGCAGCTATGATCAAGGTACTAACTTGAGCCAAGTACAACTGTATTGTGCCTAGTGCTAACAGTATGCTCAAGCAATACTGTATGTAAAAAATAGTACAAGTAATACCAACATCTTTTCTTTTCAAATTCAATTTATAACAATCTGCTTGCTGTTGTGTGAGAGGTACATGGTGAAAACCTTGAAGTTTCCCTCATAGTAAAGCTGTGCAAGAGTTTGTCTGCAAAATTCCATGCAAATCTCCATCAGAAGAATTGACAGTTTTACTGAACAATGTCATGGTTGGGTTTTAGATCACAGAAAAAATAAAACAGTGTAAAGATATATAAGAAAAATTCCAATATTCCCATGGCATAGTGAAAAAAAGATGTCTTGTCTGAGCTAAAAATTACAACAATTACTTTTTTTTACTAATTTTCACTTCATTAATTTTGGCATAACATTCCAATTGTAAATTTCCCCATTATAAAGCTTTAATCTTTTACAATGATCAATATGAACGCTTGCACCCATAAATGTTGGTGCTACCTGACATTATCCAGCCACAGATCTCCTCTCAGGTTCATATCCAAGCAATCACAAGTTGTGGTGGTGTCAAACGCAACCTCACTGCAATCTTACCAATCTCCTGGCAGGCAGAGAGAGAGAGAGAGAGAGAGAGAGACAGAGAACAGAGCAGACAGACTCTCTCTACACATGATAAGAGGACCAGAGAGGATGATGAGAGGGATAAAATTGATACAGAGATAGAAAAGGTGACAGGTTCAGGTGTGCGTGTTTGTGCACGAATGAGAGCGAGTCAAAGAGCATCATTACCATAGCTATGACACAGGAGGGTGAAGGGACAAACAGGTATAGGGAAATACAGGCTGTTGACAAAAACAGAAATCATAAAATAACCCTGCAGTAAATTCAGTGACAGACAACACATTCTATAGTAAGTAACTAATCCCCCCAAAACATTGTTGCAATAGTAAAGTGTTTAGTTACAAATCAACACATTTGGGAGTCTGAAAACAAAATAATAATAATAATAATAATAATAGTAACAACATTACCACATTCACCAAATCGGTATTTGCAGCAGGGCAATTACATTACATATTAAGGTGTTTCTATTAGTGTCCAACCACTGAAGACAAAGTGAGTGTAAGGGAGAAAGAGGTTTAGAAAAAGAAGCTAGTGGAAGCTGCTGCTGCTACCTGAGAAGTATTGACAGAGCAGTGAGCCCATAATGTTATCCTAAAAATAAAAGAGGAGCTGGATATTAATCTCACAAAGGGAACAGCACTGGAGCGCCCACCTCTCATTTACCTAGCAGGAGGGATGACCATAACTAAGTGTTCCTCTCATATTCCCAGACAACTCTATTCAATGGTTATTAATAGAAAATGAGACAGAGAGGAAGGAAGGAAGGAAGACAAAAGGAGACTAAAAGGGAAAAGAAGGGTGTGAGACATAGTGAAAGACAGAAGGACCAGTACCTTCACATCCACCTATCTTCATGAGTATAAACACTAATGCACTGAAACACAGCTAACATCCAAAATAAAACAAACAAAAAAATTGAACAGCCTCCCAGTAGTCTCCCTTGTGAAATAAATGGGAGTTTTGTGAGCAAAATACTAAAAACTTTAAGGAAAAAAAATTTAACTCTCATCAGTGGTACCCTGCAATAGCAGTGTGTCTGCCACATGAATCTGTTGGTAAAATGCAATTATCTTTCCTGTGTGAGGGGGGGGGGGCTCGTTTAGTTGGTGTTTGCCTTTGCCTGCTGATCATCAAGCGCCATTAATTAAAGCTTGCTTTGGTTCAAAGGATTTACACATCAGACGCACGCACACGCACACACATAGACACACACACACACACACACACACACAGATTGATTATTCTAACACATAGTTTATCTTTATCCAGTATTCCATTAGTAGGCTACATGCCTTTTCCCTTGCCTGCTCTTATATATTAAAATAAGGTGCGATACTGATGGTGATGATGTTTGAGAAAACGTGCAAATTACGCCACAACAGTAAAATAACTTCTAATTCTAATAACTTCTAACGTTGTCAAAATAGTTTATCCACTTTGACTGATGGAGTTTAGGCAAAAAGTTTATAATCTAGTTGTGAAAATGAGTCTACATCTACAATCTACAGACCAGCCAGAGAATGTGGCAGATGCAAAAGGTAGTAGGGGCTTCAAGTTCTGTGAGCCGAGTGTGTAGCTGACTGCTCTGGGCTAGCTGCTGCTGCACACACACACACACACACACACACACACACACACACACACACACACACACACGGTTGGAATTGTGGGCAAAAACAACACTGTGCGTTCTCGTCTGGGTGAATTATCACCATCTGTGAGACTTATATAATTGGGAATATAATTGGGATGTTTCTGTGTTCCTGTTTCGTTTTCTGTGTTCTTAAACACTGTTAGCAGTCAGCCAGGAGGAATCACATGAGAACTGTAAAACCACATCTTAAAAAGGGAGTCATAAACAACATTTACATTTATGAATGTGTGACTTCACCAATTAAGGGCATTATTCTGTTTTCAGGAGAGGAGAGGAGAGGAGACAAGAGGAGAGGAGAGGAGAGGAGAAGCTTGGCAGATGGATAAAATGTGTCTTCCCCACACCTAAACCAGATTACAGTTTTTGTGTTCAGTCTCTCACACATACATTTAGTCTGGCTGTCAGAAATATTGCTCAAAACTTCAGAGAAGACACAAACACACAGTTAGGTTCACAGATCAACTGCTACAAAATGCTCTGTTTCAAGCAAAGTATTTTGATGCTGCAAAGCTAATTTCAGTGACAACAGTATTAGGCAAAGCTATTATGGATATGTCATGAGCCATTTTGCTTTGGCAATGATTGTGTAATGGAGAACCGAGGCCAGACATGACAATTGGGAGACACAACAAAAAAAGCCTAAAAAAAATAATCCCCTGCTATTTATAGTCTGACGGGGAGAGGCATTCATGTTGAAGAAATTACTTGGAATTAAAGAAACTGTCAAAGTCTTTGGTAAACAGCTTAACTTCTCTCAGTGTACATTTTAAAAATAACTATCACATTCATAAAAACACTACGAGTCAAATGGGATTAGGAGATTATGAGTATGAATTAGGGTAATTACACATAATCCTTTATATTCATAAAGAAAAAACAGACTGCACACTTATCTAAGGTAATCTGTCACAGGGTGAAATGAGGTGAATGAATGACTAGCTGATGGCTAGCACACAGAGACAATTAAGACAACTGCATAACAAGTAAACAGACCTGTATGCAGTACAGAAGCACAATGATGACGATTTAAGAGAGGAAACAGAATGTAGAGAAGAGTGAAGTGAGAAGGAAGAAAGGTCAGTGAGGTTACAGAGAAGTAATGGAGATGTTAAGAGCATGTCTTGCTCCAGCTACAGGAGGTCACTCAGTCAGTGCTGTGTCCATTTGCTGGGGAGATGGAGGAACGGGTGGCTAGATGCATGGATGTAAGATAAAAAAAAGTCTCCTCCCATGCTTGTACAGAATGTTGTAACTGGCATTTTCACTGGAGGAGATCACACCCTCATCTTCAATGGAAGAAGTCTCACACATCCAGTAATATTTACTATTTCTTTTAAGATTTTGTAAATCGCTTTCAAATAACTCAAAACAAACACTGGTAGGTGTCTAGTCTGGTTTTATTTGGTTAATGACTGCATTGTTTTAGGAGTAATTAGAGCAGCTGGGCAAACAATTGTATTTCTGGAAATGCCTTTCTATGCTTATTTGTTTATTATGTATTATGTATGTACCGTTTTCATGGGACAGATGGCCCTTTTGTCACCTCTGCACACTGGGAATGGTTTTGTCAGCCATTGCTGTGTTTTATGGACATGAATCTTTCTGGTTGACATGATATCAGATGGCTGTTGTAGTACTGTAGCACTGTACTTTTAAGGCTCTCATTAACACTCATTCAGGCTCTGCACCTGCTCATTTGACACTACTAAACCACTACCAAGTCTGCTTGGCAGCTTGGTTACATGTCTCTAACTACTGAGTACTCCAGTTATTATAATGCATTTATTGAGACCTTTTTTAATGATTGTAGTCGCTATTGGTATGGGATATGATGAGTCCTGGGTGGAGGTAGTGGTAGCATAGCAGAAGATCAGCAAGGATTAGTATATGTAGGAGACTCAGCATGGGAAAAGAAAAGTTAGAAAAGAGAGCAAAAACAAGTGAGGGAGCCAGAGTAAGACAAAAAATACAGAGAGAAAGACAGTGACACAGAGGCAGATGAATAAAAAAAAAACAAGCAGACAAATATGTGTGTCCCAGAAGCAGTGGAGTGGTGAAGTCTCCCCCCAAACCTCCAACCACCCTACTCCCCTGCTGAGCTCTGGCACTGATCAGAGGAATAAGAGTCACTCTGCATTGCAGCCACACACTGGGACTAGAGGAAAAAACAGTGTCCCTACACTCACAGAGCATAATCACAATCACAAATCCAGGCACGCACACACACACACACACACACACCAACTTAACACTTCTGCATAAAATACACACAAAAACAGCAGAGCAGGAGTGCCCCACCAACACGCACAAACTGGCATTATACCTTGTCACCAACAACAGTACATTTTGCCCTCCACCCCCACCTTACCTCACTACAACACTGGCAAAAAAAGAAAAATTAAACTAGAGCAAAGTAAACTAAGGCTTTTTCAGCTTGCTGATGGCTGAAACATACACACTTTCTCTCTCACAAAAAGCCAATTATATATTACTTGAGAATATAGAAAAAAATGTACGCGCAAATTACCATTAGGAAGTGCTTGCCCTCACAGGACTCAGGCTAAGCTAACACACAAACATGCAAAAACCTTTAAATAACATGGACAAACATGCATGTACAGTTAGCATGGCCATGTATAGCCATGCATGCATTAAATAGGTTAGCACTCTTTATGGCTAAAATTATGATTTTACTTAATTTTGCAATCATGATTATTTGTCTCAGTTAGAAGAAAAAAAATATACTATTGCACTTTTATTCCTCAACATATTTTCTCTTTTTCTGATGGGTATTTGTAAAAGTAGCAGGTGCTAAACAATTGTTTTCATTGCTACACTATAATTAAAACTATTCATTTCGAGGGGGCAGCTACGGCCCTTTTCAGGGCACTGACAAGCATTAAAAAACACATCAATGTGGCTGAATACCATTATTTTATATGAATTATTATTATATAAATTATTATTGTATGAATTATTATTATTATTATTATTATTATTATTATTATTATTATTATTATTATTATTATAAGATTAAGATGTGCAATAAAAGAATAATGTTGCAGCCCTATCATTCACACATGCCTGTGAACAGACAAATAAATAAAACTTAAGTAATGATGGAGTGATCAGGTCTAACATGCCTATCAGGCTAAGATAACCCCTGCTGATACACAAAACAGATGGCACACTCATCTCTCTCAGGAAGGCAGCAGCAGAAAAGAAATTAAGGAGGACAGAGAGGATGGAGAGAGAAGGCGGGGTGTCCTTGGTTACATCAAGACGTGGATTAGCAGCATGGATTACTGTCACCAGATACCCTGTCTAGATCGGGGTTAGGAGGTCTAATCCACCACGGCTGTTAATATTACAAAGAAAGCCTTTGGATTGTACTGTCAACTGGATACATATCATATGAATGACAGAGAACTGACTGAGCAACTCTGACATTATGTACTACAGATGTAGCAATCATCCCAGTGTTTACAAGCATCAACGCTCTGCAAATAATACATTGTTTAATTTTTAAAGCAACCATTTTAAAATCTGCACCTACAATTTTCAAGGGAATCTTTCCCTGTTCAGTCCGTTAAAGAAAAAGAGAGTTTATACTAGATGCGGAAGTCTTTTATCAAGTGGTGTGACGTATAAATGCTTTACTTCCACATGACGGATACAGCTGTGCAGCATGTCATAAGTAACTGAGGTCACCTTAGACTGACGCTATTGAACCAAGGATTTCTCATTTGGCAGCTTCAACTCCTCTGTCCTCGCATCTCTCTCCCACATCCTGGTGTGGCTTCCTTGTGTCTTAGCTCCCCCGAACGATGCAAGTGACAGAAGCGAGGAGACAGCCCATATGACAGAAAAGCAGCCCATATGTAACGGAAATAACATGGTTATCCACAAAGACCCAAGGCAACAGTAAGAAACGGCAAAAAAGGGGCAAAAAAAGCAGAAAAGTAAAAGTATCCTGTGGCCTGGGAAGATACTGTACGAACGAAGCATAGCCAAGCGTAGTGAATCACTGATCCAGTATACAGTAAGTGTATCAAGCATAAACAAAAAGTTTGTGTCACGTTTTTTCGTGCTAGCTTGCCATCTATCTTTCTTTCTCTCCTTTTTGCTCTCCTAGAGCGGGTCTTCTTTGAACATTTCAAAGAAGGGGTTAAGGCAAAGATCCAACTGGACAACCTCTCTGGATTTTAGAGAAATAGCTGGCATCTGCCCATCCCTTTTCTTCGCTCAATCCCTTTCATTTTTTGCCACTCTCTCTTTTTCACATCTGAGATTTACTAATCCTCCTTACTAGGATAGGGTTCAAACACTCATCTTTCTAAAGTCAGGCCCCTCCAGAATGTTTTCTGTACAGAAATAATAATCTCTGCATTGCGTCTTTTGTAACAATATCACTAGTAGCGTTCCTACAATGCAAAGAGAGTGGTAAATGACTGAGTCCTTGAGGGAGTACAGCACTCAAACAGTCCTTGGTTCCAAAGTAAGGTCACTCAAACACAAACTCGGCGCACACACACACACACACACACACACACACACACACTTGGCACAGGCTGAGCCTTTGTGCAGTGGGTGCTGATGCAGGCTGAGATTGGTGGAGTGTGTTATCATCAGTACAGATCAAGAGGCTCTAATGTCATTAGGACTGTTGAAGAACCCACTGGCCTGCAGTCAATCGCCTCGCTCTGATTGGGTTAGACTGCGGCTGACTTCCTGAATAGGAGGGGCCTCTGTGTTTGACATAGGCCACATAGCAGTGGCCAGAGAGGGCAATTTACAGAGTGAACTTAATGAAGCTCTGAATTCAATTAGGATGACTGAGTCCTGACAAAGACACACAAGCAACTCATCAAGTGAGCATTAGGGACTTTAATCACACAAAAGATAAGTATTAGGATTGAAAGAGATTTATCTGCATTTATTAGCTGTATATAATGCAGAATAACAAAACAATAAGTAAAAACCAGGATGACCACTGCACACCTATGTTTGACATGTTTTAACAAGTAATGCTTTAAACAATCCCTTTCTAAGATGGAGTGTTTCAAAAAGCTTGAAAATTCGTAAGGATGAGCAGAGTGGAGCAGAGCGTTAATATTTCCCTTTAATCTATATTTAACAAGAAGCACAGATGACATATTTTGTATTAACAAAAGAGATCTCCTCGATCATACTTTTGAACTGCCCCCTAGTTATAGTCATGTTTTGCCATAAAAGATGTAATTTGCTTTAATTACTATAACTGTAGCCAAGAATATTTCTTAACTGGTGTTGCTAGGCACTGTCTGACAGCTGCTTTCATAGAATTTTAAGAAATTTAAAGCCTCTAGCTCTCTCTCGTTTTCCATTTCTCTGTCTTTCTCTCTCCCAATTCCCTTATTCCCCACGCTTACGGGCAGACAGGAATGCAGGGATGTGTAGACAAATCAGCTCTCGCTTCCATCGGCTGCCGACTGGCACCATTAAACTCCCAACACGTCCTCCCTCTCTTTCTCCATCCATCCATTCTTACTTCACCTGTACCTCTCCTCCATCCCTTAGCTCTTCTGTTATTTCATGAGTGTGATATTTCTGCCCCCCCACCTCCTCTCTCGTTATCCCTCTTTGCCTCCCTTCCCCTTTCTTTCTGTCTCATCTCTGGTTTCCAGTATCCCTTTTTCCTCTCGACACAGTAATTAATTATGAGTTGTAGTTTGCTTGAAGCTGAAATGACTGAATGTTTCGCTGCAGTAGGAGAAACAAGACACGTCAGAGTAGTGTGCTCAGTCTGTTTTCCTGTGTGCTTTGGTCAAAAAGACAGAAACGGCTTTCCTGTCTGTTACCTTCAAGGCAGGCTGGGTTCCTGCTCAACAATCATGGAAGTGCTTGTGTCTATCTAAATTAGAGCATTACTGTTAGCTGATAAGGACCACTAATTCACAGTGCAGAAATACCAAAGATATATTTGAAGTAAATAAGAAATAGTGTTGCCATAGTTTGTCCATCAGAGAGCATAGAGGAAGTGAATGTGAATATCAGTTGTCTGTCCACACAGACAATATAACTAACAAAGCCTTCCCAGCAGCAGGCATTCCCACACATACACAGGCATGGTGTGACCTCTTATCATGCAGTCAGGCTTGCTGAGTTGTGGTGAGACTTGATTTCCAGCAAAGGTGACATCCTTAAAGCTCTTCTTTCACATTTGCTCATCACTCTTCCCTGTCCCTCTTCCTTTTCCCCTGCCTGTCTTGCTCAGCAATATCCAAGCATGTCAGTGCCTCTGAAGCAGGTAATAAATCAGGAATTATAACACTTTAGGCCTCCAACTATAACACACAGCTTATGTAAGAATGTGGAGTGGAGGTTATTTGAATGGGGTGGGGTGGGAGGTGAGCTGGTGAAGCCTCTTGACTGGGCATGGAGGGAGCCAGCAAGAAGAGGAGGTAAAATCAATGTAGAAACTAAAGCTCTGTCTTCCCTTGGTTTTAGAGTTTCCCTTATTTGGGGTGGCCCTCCAAACACAGAGCTACAAGAGCTAGTTATTTATGTTATTGATCAAACTTGTGCACTTCCTGCTACAACATGCCATAATGTCTGTTGTGGCAGACACGAAACCCCCACACACACACAAACGCATGTACACACACAAAAGCTCAGAGCCTAAGGGAAGGGTGCAGTAGAGTTGGATAGCTGTGGTCCAGGTTGAGACAAGCCCAGAGACTTCTGGTTCCTTGAGGGAAAGCACATAAATTGTTACCATAACATCTAAATACCATCAGATCTAAACCACTGGCATCATGAAATAGAATATGAAAAACAAATGTGTATGAATTGAAAGAACACAAGCCCACAGAACTGTCAAATGCCCCACATAGTGCTACAGTCTTGCACAACAGATAACCACTGAAAATGTATTTTCACAATATTTCAGGACAGTTATTGTCACCATGCCATCTCTTCAAAGTAATCCCTTTATTAAGACTTGATATAACGAGTTCCACCCTTTCAATTTGTCATATGTGTATTGATTATATTAACTTGTATGAGTCACACTCCGTTTTGCCAAGTAACCCTCCAGTATTAACATCCAGTAATACTTAATCATTCACTCTACTATAACACATAAAGACATTGATAACATAGTCTGGATGGCGTTTATTTCCAACTGGGCAGCTAATGTGGCACTAGGAAAAAAACATATAAACAAGCCAAACTAACTGTTTCTGAACTCACTCATTGGCTAAATCATGTTTTCTGGCTGAAGCGCTGTAAACAGGATGAGGCCTGCCCCAGTTTAGATCTTTCGTCATGACAAATAAAGCTACTGACCGCAGTTTTATGCTTTCTTTATATCTTTTTGTCTGTTTCTCCCTCTAAATACTTTTATCAGTGACCTGTCTGTATCCACCGCATTCCCCGTCTTCCTCCCTTACTGTTGCTGAACAGAGCTAAAGCAGACTTGACCTCTGAGATTAACTTCTAAAACATGAAAGCTTAATAATTTAGAAGGCTTTGTGGTGATCATAATAAAACGTTAAACTGCTGCTTTAATTCACTCACTCTGTTTCTACACCTTTATTTCTACACTCTTTTCTTTTTAAAATGTGTCTTTCAGGTATCTGAAAGTAGATGTGCACAGTATGTGAGGTTTGAAAGTGTGTAACCAAATGTGTGTGGTGATGTGTGTGCATGTGTTGTGAGCTCAATACAAAGGACAAGGAATAAACTATTGGACAAAAACACTTACATTAAGCCATCCTATCTTATCCCATTCCATCACACACACTGTTACACACACAGACCATAGAGGAGCACCATGCACATATGTGAGCTCATCACTGCAGTGATTGATTTGGTTTGCTTGAAGCGCGTGGATTACAGCTTTCCCTTATAATCTGTAGTGGTGATGAAGAAGAGTCTCAGATCCTGGTTTTAATACGCACAGCTGGAAAGAGGTCAGTCGACTGGCCTGTAGTGCCCTTTTAAATTGTTATTTTAATTTGTTGCTGTAATTCACGTTGAACTGCCTGCTAAATTGAATTAACTCTTTACTAATTAAATTAAAAATGATAAATAAAAAATAAAACATAAAAATAAAAATAAAAATAAAATGATAAATTAAAAAAATGACACCCATAAAATACATTGCCATCCAATTCAAAATCAGCACTAACTACAGCCTCATACATTACCACTGTGTTAAATCAACATATCATTTGTCACGTCAATGGAAAACTGAACACTGCATTGGACGTTGATGCACCGTCTTGTACAACACAAGCATGTCTCATCTCTCATGTACTTCTGACTGTGTCTTATTCTTAACTTTGTGGCTGCCTCAATTAGAAAGAAAAATATGACCTTATTTCCGACTCTGCTTTTGAAAAAGGTACAGTATGTGTCATACTTTGTCATTCTGTTCACATGCCCATCCAGTGTAAATTACCTAGGTATAGGCCATGTGGGATAGATGGAGAATGTGGGACATGCTAGTGAAGACAGAATATCTACACCTGCAGAAACTTGCAGCTCTGCGGTAATGGTCTCACAAAACTGAAAAATGTGCAGTTTGACAGGATGTGTCAAACGTGCCCTTCCAGCCACTGAGATATCCCACTTTTATATACATTCAGCAAATGGTGCTATATTATAACTACTGCCTGAAAAATAGCAAAGACAGAGAGACAGAAGAAGAAGCAGCTGGCACGATTCAGCATAAGTGGAGAAGTGAATGTGTCATTTCCCTAAAAGGTCAAAGTAAAAAACGAAGATGAGTCGATAGTCGCTTTCACAGCGCAGAGAAAGCGAAATAACACTAATGCCATTACCATAACAAATATCGGTGATTATATAATGTGATATTTAGGCATCTCCTCAAACTAAATATCTTCACACTCCATTCCAATTATCTCTAAACACGTAACTAATGTGCACACATGCATAACATTTCTCCCTTTTTAAGTAATTCTTCTACTGTCTAATAAAAAAAGTATGTATCTATCTAAACTACTAAAACTAATGTTGGCATGATGCCATTCTAGGTAGTAATTGCCAATAATTGAGAATAATTACAGTGAAGAGTCTCCTTTGGGCTTTCAATGAAAATGTTGACTGTTAATATGTAATTGATGAGTCGAAAAATTTACCACGGAATTCATTCATGCAGCAGGTGCATGCCAAACTCATGTCCATTAAGGTGAATTTAAACTAAATACACAAACATATTCATAGAGATTCTGCAGCCTACACATTGGAGATGATGGTGGTGCTAAGAGTAATGCATGCTAATAAACACTGTATGTGAGGTGCACCTACATAGTTTTCCTGCACCCCTTGCTGTGCTTGACTGCAAAGGGAAGGGTCAGAGCTCAAATGCTAAATCAAAGTGTGTTAACTGGCAGGTCAATGGAGGTGATGGCCTTCAAGTAATTTAAAGGAACACGCCAACTTATTGGGACATTAGTCACCGTAACCCCCAGAGTTAGACAAGTCCATACATACCCTTCTCATCTCCGTGCGCGTTGTAGCTCTTTCCGACGGCTCCACCGGTAGCTTAGCCTAGCACGGATCCTGAAGGTAATTGGTTCCAACTAGCCTACTGTTCCGAATAAGTGACAAAATAACGCCAACATGTTCCTATTTACATGTTGTGATTTGTATAGTCACAGCGTGTACAAATAACAAGGTCACATGAGACACAGCCATCTTCTAACCGTAAACAAACTGGGAACTATATTCTCAGAAAAGCGAAGCATTTCGACTCTCTGTCCGGTGCTTCTCAGGTGCAAGCATATCACTCCGCCCAAGTAGCAGAAGTAGTCCCAATAAGTTGCCGTGTTCCTTTAAACAATATGTGCTGTTGGAGTCAATTATATTTTTTATATAAAAAAGTATTTAATGTGTGGATATGCACTGTGTGTGTGTGTGTGTGTGTTCTTGTTTAACTATATTCGTGGGGTCCAAAAACCGGGAGTACAGTATACTTGTGGGGTGACGGGTCCCCACAAAGATAGTGAAACGCACTATATGTATGTGTGTATGTGTGTGTGTGTGTGTGTGTGTGTGTGTGTGTGTGTGTGTGTGTATGTAAGGAGAATGTCTATTCAGCCATAAATCTACACCACAAGCCAAATGTCAGCGTCATACTTGGTCTGTGATGTCCTGGGGCACAAAGAGGCATCTGAGAGGAGGAGGGAAGAAAGGTCTAGTGGGACGAGGGCCATGATTAAATGATTCACAGAATCCACCCTGTCATCATTCCGGAAGAAGCTACAGACTCATTCACACTTTCAATCACTTACACACATGCACACACAGATTACAAACCAAAGGCAGTGTACAGCATCACAGACAAAAAATCCTAACTGCGACAGGATCCCTTTGGCCTTGTATACCAACATCATACTGCCCACAACAGAAACATGGTGTAACTGGTGTTCAACTTGTACAGACTTCACATTAGAAAATTGAGTAGTGTTGCAAAACAGTTTGGTCTACGGCTGCTGCCATTGGCTGTTGGATATGGTGGGTGAGCTAACCCAGGTTTGAGAGAGAGCCACTACATAGGAAGGTAAAACAGGTGTCAATGTGTGGGAATTGTGCCAGTATGAAGAGTTTTGTTACAAAGCAGGTTACCAACCCTGTTTTTTTATGTATCAAACAGCCAATGTAAATTAGGGTTATGTCGACACATAGCCACCCCTAGGTCAAATATTAAACAATAAACTTCATCCATCAACCATCACACAGGATGCAAGGTTGTCGTGACAGTAGTTGACTTATAAAAATCCATGTTGATATTAAAGAGATGTGGACAAAACACTGGTTATTTCCGTCATACAGGCAGAAAACTATATAGCTCATGATTGAATTGTTATTAACATTTCAGTATAATTAATATTAGATTTCATTTGCTAAAAGAAATGTATGCAGTTTGACATCAATACAATAATGTACACAATTAACAAGAAAAACATTCTTGAACATCAGCTGGGAATATGTGTGAGCCATTTCACAAACTGAGAGGTGAATAAACTAACTTCAGGCAGGTTAACAATCTATTACATGCCTTTCTACAGCTCCTCCCTCCCTCCCCACTGTTTGTCTCCCCTCAAACTTTCCCTCTCAATTCTCTCTAAGCCTATGTCATAAACACATCAGACAAGCTTTCTACCCAGCTGCCGTTCACAGTGGCAAGTGAGAAGATGCAAATTGGTGTTTTACCCCTGCTCTCTCACTCTTCCTCCCTTTCCCCCTTTCTGCTTTCGTCTCTCCACAGTTGGTCATGGCCATTTTTATACTTTGATTTTCTGCTAGCTTTACCTCATCATATTGCTTTTCCCAGATACATGGAGAAAACCTCTTACACACACCAACTTACACATGGACAAACTCACACACACACACACACACACACACACACACACACACACACACACAGTGCGTTTCACTATCTTTGTGGGGACCCGTCATTGACATAATGCATTCCCTAGCCCCTTACCCTAACCTTAACCATCACAACTAAATGCCTAACCTTAACCCTTGCCCTCACCCTAACCATGACCTAATTCTAACCCTAATCCTAAAACCAAGTCTTAACCCTCAAACAGCCCTTTAAAGTTGTGGGGTCCAAGATTTTTTGCCCCACAAAGCTGTCCGGACCCCACAAGTATACTGTATTCCCGGTTTTTGGACCCCACAAATACAGTTAAACAAGAACACACAAACACACACACACACACACACACACACACACACACACGCACAACTATCTGCTGGTAGCCAGATTTGCCAGTGGGCCCAGAACAACCCAATCAAAGCTCAGCTGGAAGGAGTGCCATGACAATGCAGAACGGATGAACACAAAGAAAGGGGAGGGTGGAAGCAGGGATGAAAACCTCTTTTAGAACTTATTATTTCTCCACAGTTACATTTGTAGACTCAGAGAGAGAGAGAAGATGGCCTTTTTTTGAGCCAACAGAGAAAAAAGTCAGAGGGAGGATGCTTGATGCAATACCAAATTGGCTCACCTTTCCTCTAGTCTATCATTTGGGGATTGGAGTAGTGCTGATGTCTCTAGCAACTTCCAGTGCTCTGTGTGGGAGGTGGCAGAAGGAGATGTGTGCTCAGTAAAAAAAGGCATGGTCATAACAGCCAAGACATTGTCCTTATTGATACTACTTGACATCTTGTCGCAGCAAAATTATCTCAGCTCTCTTTCTATGTTAGTATACCGTATATCATTGTATATTGGTCTTCCGATCAGACTAAACAAGCAATTTGAAGACATCAACTTGGGTTCCGGGAGCTTGTGATGGACATTTTTTTAAACTTTTGAATCAACCTTTATAAATAAATGTTTCATCAGAAGAATAACTGACAGATTAATCGATAAAAAATTGTTAGTTGCAGCTCCATCCTGCTCAGAAATCTGAAACTGATGGAAAATAAATGTTGCTGTTGCTCAGGGTAGTATGAGCACCAAATAAGCACCACACACTCCATCAGTCACTGTTTTCAAATAGAGAAGACTTTCATTGTGGTAGAGGACCTTAAAATCCAGGCAATCTAACAGTCATTGTAATCAATACGGAGTATTGGCACCTTTCTCTCACTGCTGATAAAAGGTAAAGTAAAGGTCAAATGTCCATCACAGTATCAACCTATCATGTCTCTTTAGTGCCTCCTGCTATTTTTCAAGGCAAGCACAGCAGTGAGGACAATTTCTGTGGAGGGGCGCTCAGTTGACAAATCATGTTTCCATAGGAACGCTGTTAGTTGCGTGGGTGGCAGGTAAGGATGCTGTGTGTCACTATAGTGAAAAGATTTAATAGCTAAACAAGAATACAAGCTTGAGATGGCAGGAAGCTTTCAGCGTTCAGTTGATGATTCTTAGTCCTGCAATCTTTTACAACAGGGGAGGGAGTGAGAAATGATGACATAAATGAAACATGGGTCAGAGTTGAGGGATGATATCATGTGTGAGTAAACACTTCCTGCAGATTAACCAGATTGACGATTCATGAATTTGGGGAGAGACAGAGAGATTTGCTAGGGTACATGGCAAAACTTTTGACGTTCCAGTGCAGTCACCTTTTTCCTGGCAAGTTTAATCACAGCAATCAAAAATCAATACCCATCAGTAATTAAAGTCTGAGGCTTAACCAAAATAACAAATAGCACATGTTTTATTCCAGGCGAGCAACAAACTTCTTCCTGGTACTTGGCGAGAGTTGGGCACTGGCTAAGAGTCAATCACTGCATTCACAAACAAGCCATTCCAAATCCCATCAACAGAAGAAAAAAAAACGCTCAAGAAAGGCAAAATCCCAAACTCAAAAGGGAGTAGCACACAGGGAAGAATAACATGAAATCCCAGTGTAAGCCTTGTTAAATCTCTCCGTAACATCCCCAACATTATGCTGCTAGACTATGATATATCCAGAGGGGAGGGGGGTGACAGGAGAAGGTGGGGTGATGCGGCGAGGGTATTACAGTACTGCCTTCTGGCTATAGCGCGGCAGCCCGCTGTTTCACAATTACTGTGGTAACACTGCATACTGATGCCCCCTGACACCACTGACACTCGGAGAAGACAGGAAGTGTGAGAGAGAGAGGGGACGAGAAAGAGTGGAACAGAGTGTGTGGGGGTGACACACTTAATGATGAATTGTCTGGTCATCCCAATAGGGGATCCCTCCTTCTAGGAAACAACATTATACTATACAAATCTAGTAGGCAAACATAGTTATCACATTCTCAGTATATTTTTTCTGTCAACACTACTCAGTATGGCCAATCCTACAGGGGTCTAAAAACACTTAGCACTACACTTACACAACACAAACTTTTTTAAATAACAGCAATAATACAGTCATTTTGCATGGTAATCTTAGTATTGTTCCATAGTATTTTGTTCACAGTGCAACCTGTAGAAAGTCTAATAAAAGCTTTGTGCATGCATCTACTGAAACCTTTTAACACTGGTGTTGTTTTCTTATTTCTAAGATGTGGTGCTTTGAGAATTCACCCCCCATAAGAAGTCACTGACCTTTTTCAGCACTTAGCGCCATAAGCACATATCCTCTTTATAAGTTGAAACAAGTTCAACTTTTCTGAAACACAGTGCACATCAATGTCACTCCAGAGTTCCTACAACCAATACGGTTGAAGCAACGCTAGGACCAGGGTGCAGTGTCAAGAGCATACATACTACTGGCAACAAACCGACATTAACCTACTACATGTGGATGGCACTGCAAGCCCTAATGCTTGCAAAAAGTTGACCTGTGGACACAGGTCATAATAATATTGTCATACAAAACTTTAGAATTGCATGCTTAAGTAACACAATATCAAAACATTTTTTGTTCCTACAGTAACATTTAAAATAAACTTTTGCTATTGAAGGAATGGAGTGGTGAGAAAAATAGATAGATAGATAGATGGGATAGATTACATGCCATAAAAATGTTGGTTGTAGGTTACATGATCAGAATTGAGAGCTCTGAGGTATTGTCTGATATGGATGAATCAAACGTGTGTGCACACATGCATGCATGCATACTTAAGCATGCATGCCCATGCTTCTTTGCAACAGACAGGATGAAAACGGAATTAGGGGCCTAATCCTCGCGTGGATTTAAGGCGTCGGAGCGGGAGCAAATGAGAGAAAGAGGGGGGAAAAAATGCCCCAAGACCATCTGCAATTTTCTCATCATTTCATGCGTCTGAAACAAAACGAATTTACGGCTTGTCATGCTCGGCTTGGCACACACAAACATAAGAGCCAATATACCACAGCGTGTCACCTGCCGCTGCATCAAAGAGAGCTGGTTATATATATATATATATATATATATCACAGCTTCATTTGAATCATAGAGACCTGGGAGAAACGCTTTATATGGTCTTCTCAAAAGGAGCAGTCCGGAAAACATACCGATATGTTGAGGCCTTTCTACATCTCCCTGATTCCTATCTAAAACAGCAACATTCCATGTCTCCTTCTTACTTTACATCGTGCCTCATAGGTCATTTCAATGTCACAACATGGGGATTTTTCCCCCAACCCTACACACAAACACAACACAGATAAAGTTATGTGCTTGGCAGCTTAGAGTGAGGCAGAGAGATATGGGACGAGAGAGCTGGAGGCAGAAACAGTCAGTGAGAAAGAAGAATTGAGAAAAAAGATGAAAGGAAGCATGAGAGAAGGCTGGAGGGAGAAAATAAAAGTGGTACGACTGTGATATAGTAACATGTACATGTATTGGGCCCCGTTATAAAAGGCACGTGACAGCTTAATAGGACTGGCTGCCAAGATGAAAAAAGAAGTAAGAAGTTTTGAACAGCAGGATATGGGCACACACACACACACACACACACACACACACACACACACACACACACACACACACACATACATCTTCTCTGTAGGACTCACACATTTGCTGAGTAAACTATTCAGAGGAGAACAAAGGTTCTCATTAAATTGGATGCTGTGATGCATATTGATTTCTCCGCATAGAATTCACAACGCCTATTGTTTGGAGATCCTCACTTCAGATCTCTGCTGTCATTGCTGTAGCGAACATCAATATGCAGCTGTGCGGTGCATTACCAAAGGGTTAATTACATACTTGTAAGCAATTAATGTAGCGTAGAATCCTACCCCAAATTGGAATTTAGAGCAAAACCATCAAGCTGTCAGTCAGTGATACCATCTTTCTAAGACTTTGAACATAATATTGTACATCAAGTTTGAAGCCTACTCTAAGGTCAAGTCCATACAGGCAAGATAACAGGGACAGAGGTTTTATGTGGCAAGTAAAGGTCTAAGATAACTGTAACTGAATGGCTATACATAAAAATGTAACTCCAGTTATACAATAAAGTGTTAAAGCTCTCATCCTAAACAAAAGACATTGACTTTCCAAATAAACAAATACACTAATTGTAGAGGAGTAGCACGTCCCCAAAAAAAAATATTCATTTTTATGCTAGCCCTGCAGCCATTGCTAAAGAATCCTGTGTCTAACTGTCCTAAAATATGGGAGTCAGATTATGGTGTGAAGAACAGTTGGTGACACGGAAATACAATTTGCAATCTTCTCTGTGGTGTTTGGTGGCACAGGAAAGGACTAATTGGACACTAGCCTGCGTCTGGTAGTCCTGTCACAGCCCGGAGGGGTTTAAGTGAGAGAGAGAGGGAGAGAGAGAGAGAGAGACAAAAAGAGAACGAGAACAAACAGAGAGCTCCATTCAGGTCCAATCCATAGACACATCATTCAGTTTGACATGACGATACATCTCTGTGACTAGAGTATTCATATAGGGCCTCACCAGGCCAGTCACAGATGTATCATTCACACCCACACACACAGACAAACACACTTCTGCTGAGTCTTGCCCCTGCTACCAGACATTTATATCACTACGGATAATCTTTCTAAGATTCCCAATTCATATTCATTCACAGTTGCCCCTCTTGACATGAACACATTACAAATGTTTCTATGGAGCTTATTCTTGTAAGTGCACCGCCCCCAAAATGTAGTGAATGTCTTTACTGCCAAGGCTGAAGTGAGAGTTTATCCATTAGCAAGCCATAATATTGACAGGGCCGTGCTCTCCGGGTCCAAACTCCAGACTTGTAGCCGTAACATTGGCCGACAGACAGGGGGTAGTATGTCAATGTGAGGTGCTTACAGGCCGATAAAGGCTGCTGTTCCAATTTCTATAGGCAGGCCTTGATGGACAGCACACAGGAAGAGAGGGAGAGAGATTCTAAGTGGGGGAGGAAGACTGAATAGTGCCAAGTGCTCTTACAGCCTCTAAGAGTTTAGAAATGAGCTGGAATTTGGTGAAAGGACAAGGAGGCAAGACATATATGAGATAGGATTATCAAAATGCTCAGAAACTAAATGTCTTTCCCTTAAGACCTTGACAGCAGCAGAACACACACACACACACACACACACACACACACGTATACAAATCCTCTAAGAGGACCATCACACAAATAGGAACATTACTGCACATTACTATTGAAAAGAGAGAGAACATTTTGCCCTGTGAGTGACTTACTCTCCTTTAGCTCACAATTGCCAGTTGCACACAGTAAAACAGCAACTAATTAACCACACATCACCCAGTGGTATCTACTGTTTGTTTGTAAAGTTTTATTTCAGCTGTCTGTCAAATAACCACCAGAGTGACTTGGGGGCCAAAGCAGATTCTCTTCATGAAAAAAGCATGAAATCCAATAATATTCCAATGGTTTTCACCACCACCCCGAAGCACATCTAAACATATGTAAATGCTACAAAACATCATCTATGGAAAAAAAATATTATATAATTTCCTAAGTAAAATGTAATAAATGAATAAACATGCATATTTCATTGCCAATAAACAAATCACACATTATGTTACTGTGCAGTTGAAACAAAATCTAAATTGATGTCAATAAACGCCTAGTATATGGGATCAATCATTATCTATCCAGTGTACCAGCCTGTGAAGCCACACTGCCCCTCATGGTTTTTGCAGGATATAGCCTCGTCCCTTCAGCCACACTCTGACGATTGTCCAATAAAAACAAGGGGATCGTTAGAAAATAAAAAATAACCCACACAACTCAAAACCTATCATGACAGTGCTTGCAAGACATCTGTGCAACAGCAATCACACAACGCTGTTAATTACGTATAGAGTTAAATCAAAGAGCGTTTGGAGGGGCGACACTGAATTGATGCATTGAGTCTGGAGTGCAGGTGGATAGACGGAGGAAGAAACTGGCAGAAGGGCTCAAAGTACTCAGTGCGACTGCTGTACTAGGGATCAGCATTTTGCATAGGCTGGAGCAGCTGTTTTCTGTGCATGAGGTGCAAGAGAGAGGGTGGGAGGAAGGGTAGTAAGGAAGGGGGGTAGTGATGGAGCAAAAAAGAAACAAAGTACATCCATGACTTCAAAAGCTGCATTTGGATTCAGGGACCTACATCACACTTTTGAAACTACAACGTGTGCTGAAGAGTCTGCACTGTTACTTCCCTTGCTTAAATGTCTTAATCAGCTCAAGCACCAACAAACTTTCCCATTCGAGTATGGCACTGATTCCAGGGATGGCACACAGATAAGCTGCAAAGGGGATGGTCAACCTTGTGAACTAGACTAAAATTTAGACAAAAACAGAAGTAAGATACTGTATAGAGAGCAAATGCATTGTATTTACCTATCTTAAACATTCAGCATTGAGAAAAAATGACTCATCATTGTTCATCATCACTCTCTATGTGGCACGACTCCAACATGGGTAAAAGTGCAGAGCAAACAAGAGGAAGGTGATTTGTGAATGTCTATCCAAATATCTCAAAATCATCTCAGAAAATCAAAGTCACCAAGTTTGTTTAACTGTAATTGGGATTGAACTTGAATTCAACTTTCATGCCATATTTATGAAAATAGTAAAATAGACAGGCGCAAACATCAAAGGTCACACATTTGGCTCTCTTGTCTTCTTTACTACTATAGCCTATCAAAACAAAAATCCCACAGATGTTTTTCAATAGTAAAAAATAAATACAAAATAACAACTTTAATCATAAATTACACACAGCATAGGGATACTATACAGCCTACCATAGGTGATACAATTCCATGATTTAAGATAAAGTTACATGTAGCCTAGCTCTCCTTACTGCATACCACAGAGAGTCCCTCTAGATATATTACAGTACAATGTTTCTGTTAACTTGAGCGTCCCTAAAGTCAAGCCCTTCCCGAAGCGCTCTGTCTGAGGCACATCGTCAAGTTCAAAAGCTTTGAGAGAAGACCAGCGTATCCTAGGGATTCTGAACCTGTTAGGGTTTTAAATTGCATAACACAAAGTGCGTTTTCCACAAATTACAAAGTACAATCGACACAGCTACTCTAAAATTATAAATGTGCGGCTACATTGTGAGTTCTAAAAAATAATAGCCATACACTGGATAGCCTACTAGGAGACGTTTAAGGCAGAAATACGAGAAAATCATTCATATGGATTGTCCGATTGTGATGGTAGCCTACTATAGAGAACCCGTTTAGAAAAACTCTTCATAGTATACCATGCTTGAATAGTTTATGGCTACAAAAAATCATCCCAACGTGCATCCCTAAAAATGACATGCTCATGAACTTTTCTAAAAGAACCACGCGGTGTTCATCATTCTAAATCCCAATGTTTCACATCAACCTTTTACATTTTGTCCGTTTCCATTATTTAGAGCCGATCACAATCCGATCGCAATCCACGTCTACACGCCACTAAATGCTAGTCCTATACGCACTGGGTTTATCCCCGAAGGCACTGCGTAAATCCGACGCGGAATCCCCGACAAATATATCAGTTTTAACCTTCACAGTTAACGTGGCAAGAGGAACAAGCACAATTTGGAATGCAGGTCTCTCTGGCTTACAGTGGATGAAGGGCATGAATGATATGAAGCGTCAAACGGAGGGAATCCAGTCAATAAATGGTCCCAAGTTGAGAGAAATTGCACGTCGTTAAAATGTTCTGCAATCCTTCCCGGGGCTAGTTGTACCATCCAAATAGACAGGTTTGGTATGAAACCCGCTCGATCGCCGGTGTGCGCAGAGCGGGCATGGCGCAGCTAGAACAGGTGCAACACGCCTCCCGTCACCTGGCTGGTGCAGTGGCAATCTCACACCCAAAACACGACTATAATGGCACCAAAGCACCCTGCAAACAGTCCTGGCTGTGGAAACTAACGCTGTGTCAAGCCTCTTACCTGTAATCTATGCAGATATCACTTCACAGCCGCAGACGCATCGACACTGCGGATAAGAGGCACGTCCAGAGCAATTTCCAACTCCTCTTACTCCCCCCAAAAATGACAAATGCTTAGAATACTGTTATATCCTGATCAAACGGCGTGTCCACTTTAAATCCCGGTAGATGTGTAGTAAGAAGGCAATTCCTGCACTGGAAAAAGAAATAGCAGCAGACTTCCAGCAGCATCCCCGATCAGCAGGACCTTACTATGCCGCTCTGAGCGCTATGAGACCCGGGAGCTGTACCTCTCATTCCCCGGCGAGGACGCACTTTGCATGCCGTTGGAAAAGCCGCTGCGCCGTATGGGATACCGCAGGAGGCTGTGCTTGTGTGCGTGTGTGTCTGAGCGTGTATGTGTGTGTGCGTGTAGAGCGCGTGTGTATAGATGTGACTCAGTGCGGTGCTCCTGCAAAACTGAGGTGCTAAGGGGGCAGCAGCGGAGTGCGAATGGGAGAGAGGGAGTGCGGGAGGGAGAGAGAGGGAGTGCGAGAGAGAGAGAGAGAGAGAGAGAGAGCGAGAGAGAGAGAGAGAGAGATGTGAGCTGCCTCGGAGTTTGAAGCTTCGCAGCGGATCTTGAGGATCTTGAGGGACTGAGTACGAGATGGCGCTTCGCCCGTTGCAAAAGGCGACTGTTTTTACCATTTTGCCTCGCCCGCAGTAACATTTCTGGTCTGGACGGGGCTGCTTTTGAGTTAGCCTACATTTGTTCGTGGCACCTACCCTAAAGAGGCTTAGTCTGAGCACTATACAAAACAACAAACCATTTATTACCACGTTTATGGTCAAATTTCGTTTAAAGACAGTGACAAAGTGCCTGCTGAAATGAGACAATTCCAGTGTCCAATGAAGTTTGTCAGCATCTCTAAACATTCGCGACCACTTTTAAGAAGTTGATTTTCAAGTGTAACAGCTGATGGATATTTTCTCCCAAGAAAACAAGAATATGCCAGATAGCCTATGATCTTAAATCAAGCTCATGGTTTGTTAAAATAGAGGTTTATGTAATGCATTCATTCCGTTGAGATTGGGATTTGGCAATGTCAAAGGGGAATTTACACAAATACGCTACAATACCAGGGTGAAATGATCAGATCATCGGATTTGAATATCTAATCGCAGGATCATTTAAAGATGGAGATTAGGCAACACAGCAACATAATTACGACACTTGCATAGTCGTAGGGGATTAGAATATGCATTTTTGTTCTTTGATGATCTTTAAACATGCTTCATTCCACCCCCCACCCCAACCACGCACACACACGCACACGCGCGCACACACACACACACACACACACACACACACACACACACACACACACACACACACACTTTTGAAGCAATTCATATTCTAAAGCACTAATTATCTAATCATGTCTTTAACGAAATAAACGGTGTGGGGGTACAGGAATAATACATTTGTCATAAAATAGGCTAGCCTATCTTCAAATTCTTCAAAAACTAAAAATAATATACAACGACTAAATATTGAGTCAATGTTGAGGCTTCTTTTATTTTCATTTTATGAGATAACTTTCAAATTAAGCCCTGTTGGCATGTAATATAAGTATTTCAAACAGTCAATGGCAGGATGGAGGGTTTGGGAGTCTGGCAATGGGCTCAATAAAAAACAACTGACTGGAGATGGGGGGAGCGTTTATCCTATATCCCTCAGAGAGCAGTGTGCGCTCAGAGGGGTCTTTTGTGGGGCCGGGGGCGGCTACCCGCTGCAGCATCCTCTCCATCCGTATCCCGTCCCCTTTCCCTCCTTCTCTCCCTCCCTCCCTGATCTTCCTTCCAGAGGGGTTCCTCGCTTTAAAACACTGCATCAGAGCCCCACCTACAGGCCAAAGAAACTGTACAGCCACTAACACTGACAAATAGGCTACAAACCGAGACAAAGTGCTTCACTGGCCCTGCAGTGCTTCACAAGTTTTTCTTGGATTTTAACTACATGTTTTAAACGTAAAAAGACAACTGTGGAAACACTATTATTATACAAATGTTACACAAACATCACATAATCGTCAAGCCAGCTAAGTGCTACAATGAGCTGCTGCTTCATTCATGCTAATATTAGGCGTATAAGAAAATGGATAGAAACATGATGGAGACATAGCCTACTGTAACGTCAAAATGAAACAGAGTAGGCAGTCTAGCAATATTACATTATATAGCCTAGGCTATGTGTAAGGTGTTCTCTTGGGAGGGGCTAGGTAGGAAGACCAAAAGGCTGAAAGCGGAAGTTTCTTTTTCTTGTTTTTGTTTAATGGCGGGTGGCTGGTGCATTACCGCCACCTACTATACTTGAGTTTGGACCAGAGTTCCTTATTTCCCAAATAAAACAAAACAAACTAAACAAAATCAAGCGGAAGTTCAATGTATACAGCGTTTAAAGGCGAAAAAGAACAACACAACTGCTAACACTGGCATTAACACAGCTAATTTAGATTGCAAGTAAGAATGGCGTTGAAGTAGCCTAACTGAAAGAACCCGAAAACAACCACTAATAACATTTAAAAAATCTTACCTCGATTTTTTTCCCCCACAACTGTCGATCAAAAAGTAAAATCCTGCGTTTAAATGCATCTTCAGCACTAATTTAAACTAAAGTAAGGTAATAATGTAAACACAACTGACGTTTAAGCAATTTAATGATTGTCAACAAAGTAGTGTTACAGCACTAATTAACGCCAGCTTGGAGTCACGCGACTGTAATCTCGCACACGTGTATTCTTCATGCTTTAGTGACAAAAAGCCCACTTTTGAAACTTCTACTGCAAAATAGGCTAAATACACATAGTAAAATCAAATGATCACACAATAGATATACTTAGCTAGGGAAGACTATTTTATAGCTAAACAGGCCTGATAAAAAAGAAATCTTAAGACTACTTTGCCTTGAGGTTTCTGTTTTAAAAAGCTTTTTTCCACACTGTATTCAGTTTCACATATTCTGTATCTGCTTGTTCTGACGCTTCATTGAAGTTGTAATGGCTATTATTGGCTTCAGTGTTAATCAAATAGAGATATTAAGCCTGGTGTATCTTTGTATACAGATTTTCCTTCATATTAAACATATTTGGTATATTGGGAAATGTTGGGACCTCAAATAGAACTTAAAATCAAGTTCTGTGAGTTTAAAATGATGAAATAATGGACTAAGATGGCTATTTGTAAACAAATAAACACAAAGGTTTATAAAGTCCAATGTCACCTCTTGAGAAAGACTGACCCCTTGTAAATCAATTCACACAATAAATCAACAATAGTTGTGTGTTGGGGAGTGGTCGCTGTTTAAAAAATGCGATCTGACAGGCCATTGATTTCTTTATGTGTCAGATCTGTGTTCATTTATTATACTTTGTTCCTGACAGACTCTGAGGGTTTCTCGCGTGGAGTCAATTGAAGGATGAAAATGCATTGATATCAACAAACCTATTGGCTTCATTTAATTATTAAACACAAGCACAGAGCTAAATCAACAGTCTGTGGATCTTAATATCAGATAACTTTCAAAGCACAGCAAATCAATATTGCTGCAATCTACAGTGACAATAGTCATTCCATGAAGGGTCAGGATCGCATGACCTTTTGAAATTAATGTTAAGGTCACTGGTCCATGTGTAGATTAAACATGCTTGGACCAAATGATAATGGGTCTGTTGTATAATTATGTTTTATCATTGGAGTTCCATCCTATCTGTGTGCTGCATGAGCATAAATTATGTCAAGGACAAACAGGTTTGTCTAGAATGCTTAATAACACTATATATATATATATATATATATATATATATATATATATATATATAAATATAAATAAATATATATATATATATAAATAATACATTTTAATTAATTATAAAAACATAATTATATATATATATATATAATTATTTTTTTTAAACTTTATAGTATACTTGGTTAAAATATATTGATCAGATAGTAGAACATGTGCATGCATGTCAGGCAAGGTATTCAAGAAAAATACTTTAATGTCCATTGTTCCCTCTTACAGTAAAAACAACTTACAGTGCAATACTATTGGTGTCAGTGACCCTTCAGGTAAGGTATACTTTATGGTTAATCAATACCATGCACATGGGGGTGTTGACATGGGGGTGTTCAGCATAATTATTTGTTAGTGCCAGCAAAACAATCTAAACACAAGGTCCATTAGTAGCTGTTTTGGAGTTTTCAGTCATCCTCAGCAGATGGAGTAGACCAGTTGTCGTAGAATTCAATTTCTCTGGGCATTTTAAAGACTTCTATTCAATGTTGGTTTAGTAGTTGAGATAAAATGTCATTCTTTATCTTGGAAACAGCAGTTGGCAAAACAATCAGACCACAACATCCATTAGCAGCTGTTTTGGAGCTTTCATTAGTATCACAAGATCTTCTTCAGCAGATGAGGTTTGTCCAGTTGTGGAATTGTACATGTTGAAATTTCCATTGCACTTACATTACAGTATTACATTAATCCAATAGGTTTAATTCCACAACAGGTTTTTGGCTGACATTGATGCAAAATAACGTGTTGTATTTTACTGAATTAGAAGTATAGTGACAAATGGCAACTGGACGTGCCAGGTTATTCTTATACAGGTGTTAAAGTATACATTTAAACGTTGGTATATTAAGACTTCAGTTAATCTGGTTCTGTTATGTGAAAGCCTGTGTCTGCGAGGGCAGAGGAGGAGAAGAGGAGGCTAGTTCGGTGCTTGGCTCTTTATTAAAATGCGCTGACCAATCTGACTACCCCATTTGTCTTGCAAATGAGATGATGACTTATGGAGGCAACATGAATAGCTTTGATGAAGCCTCCTTTTTAATGCAGTCAAGTGGGTTGGAGGGAGGTGCACGTGTGTATCTGTGTGTCTGTGTGGATCCTGTTGCCAGCTGGCACAGTGTTATATCAGCAGCTCTCCTCATTTTGCCGAAAACTGTGTGTGTGCGTGTGTGTGTGTGTGTGTGTGTGTGTGTGTGTGTGTGTGTGTGTGTGTGTGTGTGTGTGTGTGTGCGTGTGTGTGGTTACACATGAGCCTGCATTGCGTCCCTGTGTCCTTTTGAATTAACTCAGTGAACCCCTTTAAACACAGATGTACATGGTTTATCTTAAGCCTGTGGGGATACAGAGATCACCCCACAGTGGTTCACTGTTCCTGGGGGTCTTCCCCTTTCCCCTGCTGCAAGCCCCAAAACACACACACACTGTATCACCAACATAATAGACATTCATCACACATCTGTCACTGTATATCCCTCAATGCGGAAGGCTGCTAAATCATGTATACAAAGTGTGTATATATCCGCTTTATGGTCAATTTGCAAGTAATTTCTATCCTAGGGATGATAATATTTATGAGCTGCCAATGGTGATGCCGGATTTAGTGTGTCCATCTTCATAAAAGTGTATGGCCATTCCCTTCACTCTCTCAAAGGCATAATTCCTCCTGGTTTAAATCACACTGAAACACTGGATATGTCAGCCTCATCCATGATATCTCATTTTCGTCGAAAATCTATTAGCGTGTCGCTGAGCTAATGAAGTTTTATGTGCTGTATGGACGCAATGAATGACACTCTGATATCCCATTGATTTGGATTGTAAATAGGTTTTCAATTTTCTGTCTATTTTGTGAGCTACTGGATAGTAAATTATATTGAAGCTGACATTTTTGTATATCTTGTGTGTGAATGTGCATGTGAATGGGCGGGTGTGTTGAATATGTCACTCAGTCATATAATTAGTTAGTTTGCATATTGATTTTTTGTGTGAATGTGTGTTTCAGTTTTTATTCCATCATGCAGTGTATGTTTATTCATCCATGTATCATCTCCATCAGCCTCCCCATCAGGCTAGCAGCTGCCTGTCTGTCGGTTCACATAGCTGTGTGCATGTGTGTGTGTGTGTGTGTGTGTGTGTGTGTGTGTGTGTGTGTGTGTGTGTGTGTGTGTGTGTGTGTGTGTGTGTGTGTGTGTGTGTGTACCAACACACTTCAGGGCCAGGTGAGTCAATGTTTTGCCAGCCATTTCTCCAGAGATCCAAGCTCATGTCCATGGAAACCCAGACCAAGCTACCCCCACCATACCTCTTTCTGCCCCCTCAGTATTAAACTCTTGGGATGGGCACTGCCGATGGTCAGAGGGTTGGAAACTGGGGACACATATTATACATGCAAACAAACTCTAGGCAACCAAAAATAAAGTGATAAAATAAGAATCAGCCTCAAAGAGTGCACACTGTGAATTTTCACAAACATCCCTCTCCACTATAGGCCAGTATCCCTTTACATCCAGTGCCAACACAGGAAGCGGAAAGTAGGGTGTGTCGAGGTCGGGGTGGTGGATGGCTCTGAAGCACTTCTGACTTTAATGCAGAAGACTGGGGTTTTTCATACAATTCTCACATCACTGTACATTTAAATAAACAGTATTTTCCCTTGCTCAAAATACACAATTAGAACATTTGCTCTGCTTTGCTTTGCACTGGTATTGTCAACTGGTCGTCTTTTGCACATGAAAAATTATCACAAGAGGCAGAGGTGAAAAATAAGTGGAACTGTCTTAAATGTGTGAAATCATTAATATGATAGGTCAAACAACTAGTCAGCCAGCTCCGTCTCAGTAGTTGCCTACGCTGCAAATTCAACATGCTCAAAATGTCCAAACAGCTGCTGATGAGTGGCCGCCTACAGCCAGTGGAAGCAGACAAACTGCAAAAACTACATGCAATGGTCAGCCGCAGTGGTGCCTGGCAGCCTACTCTTGGCTTGGTGTGTCATGGCCCCAAGTCCTTCTTGCTGCCAACAAAATGATAAGAGTGTCTTCATCTCTTTCACAAGGCAAGGTAGACTGATAAGGACCAAGCCAGACGTAGTATGAGAGTGCATTTGTATTTCACTCATCAGTCCGCTCTCTTTTAGTCACACACACACACGCACACACACACACACACACAAAAAACTGAGAATCCATTGCTGTGGTCTGTGGATATAATCAATTGACAGTATCTTTCACCAACTTGACCAGGAGCTTTCAGCACAATATCGACTGGCACCATTCCACATTACACACTATCACTATTCCTCTTTCCACTTCCCCTTTGAAATGCATCCATTGGCCAAATGTATGTGTGTGTTCATATCCACTGTCGGTGATAGCTTTATTTTGCAAGTCCATGTCTTCAGATATTCTTGTCTTGTGATAGTTATCCGTCCTTATATTCTTGGCCTAACTGCATGAGTATTTCTAAGGATGTTTACGTGCATGTAATGAATTTATTTTGGGTCTTGTGACCTGCAGTAAACCCATTTTCAAAAAGCAGATAGCCTTCTGCACATACAGTCTGCATACACAAACGTGTCACTTAAAATCAGTGTGACGTGTTTAAATACATAATGTTAAATATTTGCGGACAGAAAAGTTTCAAAAGGGCATGACAACACAAGCATATCACAGACCCATTCATGCAAGTTTGCAGTTTGAAATACACGGATGGAGAAATTAAATGATTAATCCTCCCTTCCCACAATCCCTCCATCCTTTGGCCTATATTCCATCTTCCCCACTGATCATGTTGCTGAAAAATGGCATGTATGTCAAGCATACCTTCACTGAATATAGTGTAAAATACATGCATTTACTATGTCCATAGCATTTAGTCTTGATTCAGCCCATACACGATGATACATAAATAGGAAGTGAAAAAATTAACTTACCCACAAATGTTATTTTTGCTGTTAATTGATTGAACACGGAGGGAACACATTTACATTTTAAATTGATCATTGTCTTCCAAGTCTGACGGAAGAGCTCTAAATTGTGTAATTATGCATGCATGAATACATGTCACAAACAGGCAGTGTCATCGCACTCTGCCAGACAGCGCTGTATGTGTTACCATAAGCAATGAGTGGCAGACTATATCATATTCATTTTGCATGGTGGTTTTGACAGAGGAATTGATGCACGTTGTTGACAAACAATAACTGAGAACGCTCAGGCGTGTAGACAACACACTATAATGTTGCTATATTTGACAGTATTTTGCACCAAAGCTAGGAATGCACAAAACATACCTTTGATTTACAGTCTGTTTGTCAAACAACATGCAGGCGAGCATCTTTATTAAAACATTTCAATAGATGCCCAAGATGCAGCATTTGTTGTTTGCATGTGCAGTCACAGAAGAAATCCCTTTTAATGCGTACATCCTGGATCTGCCCTGCCTTTGATAATCCTTCATTGAATCTTTTGTACTTGGGTTGTAGTAATACTTTATAATCCCACTCTGCATTGCTTGTGATGTTTCCACGATAAAACAAATAATTAAATGCAAAAAATAGTACCAAGCACAGCAACCAAAACAGTATATTGTATATGTAGATGGTTCCATGTCTACATTAGGGTCAGAGGGAAAATCCATTCTGATCACTCCACAATGACATTGCAGTAAGAACAACATTTTCAGCCTTTGGTGAATAGAGTAGAAGCAAATGAGTATATTGTTGCATAAAAGCTGGGCTTGTTTAAGCAATTTTACCCCAGGTAGACATAATGTGCCGCAGTAAAAGGTGAAACTGATATTTCAGTCTACAGTTGTGTCACAAATAAGGGGTTAGAAAATAGCTTCATCACAGCTTTCATTGCAGAAGGAATTATGTAAACTATGAAATACCTGCCAGAACCATCCAAACTACACAGCAGTCTAGTCATGGGCATCTGATGATACTGGCACCGCATTCACTGAACATACAGGCACATATTTGATACACCTACACAGGCAGGAGACATGCATACAAACACATGGACAGGCGTACAAAACAAATCCTTAGTACCCTATTGAAATGTCATCAATGTGCAAAGGAAAGCAGTCACACATAAATAATTGTAACTGCAATGCAGGGCTGTAGTCAAGGGTAATGCATGTTAACATCAATTGTTAGTGAGGCACAATTTGTAGTAAACAAAAGGGTAGCCACAACGGCAAGATTCCAAACACAAGACGGAAATCTGCTACAGCTCCCAAAATGATTGACCGATCTTTTAATTTAGCGACTTACACTACACAAGAGCTGTATTTAAATTATTAATGTTTTCTGATGCTGTTGAAGGGTTGTTTACATTAGGAATTATTGTAAACACGGCACTAGATTTGGCCAGTAGTTTCAATTTATGTTTAGTTAAAAAAGCACAAAAAATGACTTATTTATAAGTCAAACTGTTCACTTATGTATGTGACCATTTTTTCTAAAAATAACATTAATTTACTCCTGATTTGCAACAGTAAATATATTTTGGAGGGAACGTAATGCCTGAATTTAAAAAAAACGTCCATTGAAGCAGTCCAAACTCCATTGTTTTAGCTATGGTAACCAAACAGAAACCATCTGTTCCTAACTATTAGAAACTACCTACATCAGTATGAAATCACTGAAGCACCTGTTTGACACTCCTTCACACAAATCTTCAATTAGCAATCAGTCTGCAGGCCTTAAAGGTGCAGCGTCTGTGTTGTTCTTTGCCAACATGGATGGAAGAGGTCTAAGACAGAAGAGACTGAGTATCAGTAGTGGCTATTTCTTATACTCTACAGTAATAGATGTTCATACTTTACTGTAATAGATTTTATTTTTATTTTCTTAATTTCTTATACTCTAACAGATTTTATTTATTAAATTTATTATTATTATTATTTATTAATAAATTAATTTATTAATTTATTATTATTTATTAAAATAAGGATCAATGGAATCAATAAAATTTGCATCAAAGCATTTCTGATTCTGGATCCAATTCTTTACAAGAAGGCAAATTTGTCAACAAATGTCACTGGCATGAAAGTTACGTACAGTAGTAGGCTACAATGACAAGCAATGGTGCACTGATTCACACTGAGTGCTGTATTTTGTATTTTGTTGTCCACAATGTAAGTAATGGTTGATTGGAAGAGCTCATACACTTGTTTGCAAGTTGTGTTGTTTGAAGGCAAAATTTTCTTTTGTTGTATATTTTAAATGTTTTGGCACGGTTAGAGCCCTTTGCAAACAAAATGTGTCATTTTGACCATGAGTGCCACGTTTTGAAAAATGTGGAGTTTGAGTTGACTGCTGTGTCAAAGCAATCAAGAAAAACTGTAATTTCTAAGAGACAGGGCTGATGTGATTATACTTGACTATATTTGGGCTGATTCCACATTTGTTAATTTCGTTGTTCCATTATATTCCAGAATAACAATAACACTGATGTATGACAAACACCATTGTGCTTGATTCAAGATTGTTTTTTAACATAGATACATAGAGACTGATAGGTCAATCTATCCATCCATCATGGCTTTCGCAGGCCTACAATAGAGTAGCTGAGATAAGGTAGGGTTAACACTACAGCCCTGTGTGGAAATACTGTATTCAACTCTTCTGCTATTTCAGTAGTTCAACAATCTCCCATCAACAACAGTCTCCCATCTTTAAAAGAACGTGCACACATTTGCTTGTACATAAACAACGCAGACATGCACACAGACACACAAATAAAGAAGTGGATGAAGGAGAAGACTTCAGCAAGCTGACAAGCCGGAGATTAATCCATCTTTCCCAGCCAGTCACCCCCACTCCCTCCCTCCTCTCATTTCTCTTTCCAGCCTCATTGTTTTCAATAAAGTGTCAAGACTGGCCATTTTATAATCACATTTGTGACTTGGGATCTGGGATTCAGATGCAATCAATGTCTATTAGAATCACAGAGTTATTGATTGAAAGAGGAGAGATGGTGTGAGTGATCTCTCTCATTTCCATCCTCACTCTCTTCCTCACACATATTGTACACATATTTACATAGTGCCAAAGCTGGGATCTGTAAATTCCTGTCTACAGGTTGCTGGCATTTCACTGGCAGTAGCTGGAGTGTCTTACTGTTAGATGGAAAGAAAATACATATCAAAAATGAAATAATGAATCAGCCTAAATAGAGCCCTTAAATTGCTAATTGGTAAGAAAGGTTCACCCCCCCCCCCCTCCCCTAGCCATTTGTAAAGCTACTGCAACTTTTTTGCATCATATCAGTGTACATGATTTACATATAATAGCATTTTGTTGGATTATGTGTATTATTGGAAAGGATTTCTTATGTCATGCTTGTTTATCAATTGTCCCTAAATTCCAGAAATGGTTGTGAGGGATTATTATCACATGAACTACTGTTCTGATTTACTTGAGGTTTATGAAAATATTGATGTTATATGTGTTTGACAGGCAGACTGAGCGGTTCAAAAAGTGTGTAGCTGTGTATTTGAGTAACAAGAAAAAAAACTGAATGTGAAAAAAGCCTATAAAGCATTGATAAAGAGTACGGAGCTGGTGTTTTTTGTGCTCTTCCATATATTCCTCACAGTAGGCTACATTGTATTAACGCTATACAGCTCTTTCTGTGTGTATGTGTGTGTGTGTGTGTGTGTGTGTGTGTGTGTGTGTGTGTGTGTGTGTGTGTGTGTGTGTGTGTGTGTGTGCTTATGTGTTTGTTGGCATACAGCAGTGCTTGTTAGCCAGGGTCTGTGCAGAATATCCACAAGCTGACATTTAGGGGACAGTTTCACACACTGAGGATAACTGCTGTTAGTTACCTGCTTCTGGAAACGTCACCCAGCCTTACGATAGCTATACAGTCTATCAGGATACATATGTTTGTGTGTGTGTGTGTGTGTGTGTGTGTGTGTGTGTGTGTGTGTGTGTGTGTGTGTGTGCGTGTGTGTGTGCGCGTGTGTGCGTGCGTGTGTGTGTGTGTGTGTGTGTGTGTGTGTGTGTGTGTGTGTGTGTGTGTTAAAAAGCCTCAAGTCCCAGGACAACTCATTAAGTGTGTAGTCCTTCCATAGAAGAATAAGGAGAGCAGGACAACTGCTGCAGTCTGCACTCAGCATGCCAGTCACACACAGGAAGCCATGTGTGTGTGTGTGTGTGTGTGTGTGTGTGTGTGTGTGTGTGTGTGTGTGTGTGTGTGTGTGTGTGTGTGTGTAGGAGAGACATACACAATCAAATCACAGTTACAAAAAACATGGACTGTTTCTTTGCCTCTCACTCACATTCTCTCACACACCCAAAAGTACAGACACAAACACACACAAAACTTACAAAGGCTGACATGGATTTATGTTCCCCACTGCTCAAAGTGACAAGCCTCGGGAAAAGGGGCAAATCCAACCAAAGAATAGGAACACCCATTGTTCAGAATCACGCACGTACGCACGCACGCATGCATGCACGCACACAGACAAGAACACACACTTTCACTCTTAACTGAAAACAGCTTATTGACTGTGCAGTGTTTAAAGCAGACTTGTGTGTGTGTGAAAGGCTGTTGATTTAGTCATTGCATGTGACTGTCTCCTTAATGGAATAATTGAGTCAAGGACTTCTATTGAAAAAAGAAACACACTCACACTGATGAATGCTGATGGACGGAGAAATCTGTGGACTATGTTCCCTGTGATCATTGATAAGAATCCCTTTGATTTAAGTTATTTGAATGGAAATCAAGCATGGAATTATGTTTGGTTACTGTCTGAAATATGTGTGTTTCCATGAAATGGAATTTGGTCATTTCTGAGACAGCTGGGGAAAGCGAGGTTTTAATGAATGCTTGTTTGATTAAGGAATTGGAAACTGGAAAGTCTTTTTTTCATGCTGATTTACTCTGCTCAGTAATAAAGTAAACACAGTTTATGTGCATGTGTGGTTTTTCATTTCTTCTATCCATTCTTCTTTCTTTCTTTTTGTACTTTCACTCTCCTTCCTGTCTTATGTTGTTTTCTATTATCTAAACTTCATTCTGAATTCAATATTTCTAAACAAAGAGAAGAAAATGAGATCTTAACAAAACTAGAGACAGTGAAAGAGAGAGGGTAAATGAAGGAGAAATGACAAAGCTTTTGTGCGGCTCTCTTTCTCCACCAATCTCCCTCTCAGTCGATGAACGAGAGAGTGGGGGAAAAAACACAAACAAAAGGAAAATAGACTATGCTCCTCCATCCTTCCTCAGCCTCCTGACAACTGCACAGCAATCGATAATCAATCCCTAATCTCTATCAGCTCTCTCTCACCTTCTCTCTCTCTTCCTCTTTTTGCTCCATCCTCTCTTTCCACACAAATGAAGGTTCTACGCACACACACACACACACACACACACACACACACACACACACACACACACACACACACACACACATACACACACAAATCACAAGTAAAAACAAAACCAGCTAACACTACACAAAATACTAAAAACATAATAGTCCACACATCTGCAAAAACATTCATTTTATCTTCCAAGCACACACAAACACAATTTGTCACATGCAAACTGAATACTTCTACAGAAGCAATGAATGTGATTCACTATTGTCTCTCAATCACACACAAGGCTGCAGATTCGGTTTCAAAAGTGAAGGACTATTTCTTGGCTGCAGTCACTTCCTGGAGTCCTTTTGGTACCTTAAGGTTACCAGGCAACCAGTGGTCGGAAGGGAAAGTCTGGTGTGCAGGTCGGGGTGTTTTGACAATTATTTTTGACCTGCAATCAATGTTCGCTTTTTAACAAGGGTTGTAGTTGCCTCAACCATATCTGGGATTTTGAAAAATGAGGTGGACAACCCAATCCCTTGTGGAAATTACACCTCCACACACAGATAAGGGATGCACATACAATCCTTCTATGGCCTATAATGTCGACAGCCTTGGCTACAGTTTCAGTGAGGCAGAAACAGCCTGCTCAGTGCCTCGCCCCCCTGAGAAACTGTAGCCACACACACACACACACACACACACACACACACACACACACACACACACACACACACACACACACAGCGTATAGAAGGAGCTTCAGGGTCTGCCACTCAAATGTGGAAGCAATAAATCTACCTCTTCTTTACCTCTTTATGTACTGTACCTTCACAGGTGGCTACTGCTTTGGGAAATGTTAATCTTGCCCACATGGACATGATAAAAGAGAGAAGATATATCTGAGAGATTAGTGGCTGAAGGTAAAAAGGAAATGAAAGAACAAAATGGGAGACAAGAGAGGAGGGATTGAGGTTGCTAGAGATCGAGCCGCATGTAATCCACCTGCTTTTGTAACCACATGGGCCCTTGCTGGCCTACCTACCATCTAACTCCCCTTTGTCTCATTCCTGATTTTTTTTTCCAATATCGGAAAAGTACTAAACATATTGAGTTGAATTAAAAAAAGAGGTGAAGATGCATCTTATATCAATCCCCGTGTTATACATCCACAGCTGAGTTCCAGTGTTGAGTGTTGAGAGAACATTGACTAAGACCAGTGACTCTGTCAGTGAAGCCACCTGCTGTTTTGGCATGGTTGTGTGTGTGTCTCTCTGTGTGTATCTGCATGTATGTGTGTACTATCCCCTGCTGTGGTTATTAAGGATGAAGAGGTGTCCTATTCAACACCTGTCCAGCTGCTGGCTACAGCGAATTCACACTCAATTGCTTGTATATATATAAGGAGAGCCCGGCTACATTCTTTCTAGCAATACTTCTTCCGTAAATTGTCAAATAGTGGCAGAGGCCTTTATTTACCTCAACTGCAGAGGGTACAAGGCCTGTATTGGAAGCAGGCTTGTATTGGAGGCAGGCTTTTGTTTCTAATTCACTCGTTTGTTACGTATACTTGATCATTCTTTTGTATGAAGCTTCCTAGAAAAACTAGAAAAGTTTGACGTCCATTTGTTTCTCTTGCTGACCTGCAGACTTGCAGTCTTTCTCTTTAATGTTCTCTTCATAAACGGGTTGTAGTGTGGTAAAATAAGTTTAATTTAATTGTCAGTGACATGAAAGATCCCTCATCCCTTATATAACCTGATCCCTAAAAAATCACGCTATTACTGCTGTTCTAAAGTCTGACATTGCTGCATCTGGTTTTGTATCTGTTGCTATGGTAAAGGACATGGATGTAAAACAGAACAACAGAGCTAGATTCATAATGTGCTTATCCACTTTCAGCCCCAAGGTCCTTTTGGAGTTTATTATTTCCAGCTCACATCTTCAAAAGGTGGTTTATTAAACAGTGCCGTATTTGCATTTCTTTAGATTAAAAAAATCGAAAAGGGCTGCATGTGTGCTATGTTCTCTGTGGGAAACAGAAAACAGTGCTGTGGCCAGAAGTGATCACAATCTCTGTGGGATCAGGCAGTAATGGTTGGAAATCCTGCGGGAGAGGGCTGTTGTGGGATTGAAAAAAGGGGGGGGGGGGCATTCCCCCCACACAGACCTCTGAAGCAATGACTAAAACATCAAAAAGACAACTTGGGATTGAAAATACTTTTGCACCTGCTCCCACCGTCTCACTCTTAAAGACTGAGCCACTGAGCAATACACTGACAGCAGCTTTTCAATTCCGCCTCCACAAGTGGTATGACGTATAAGGAGGGGAGGCAGGAGTCCCCACAAACTCTATTTGGTCCTTTTTGGCCTTGGTCAAGGGTCCCACATCTCCACTTCTTTTAAATTCCAAATGTAGGCACTTAAAACTTAAATCTTTTATTCATTGGTCTGATTGTGAAACACGTAGGTGGTGTGAAGTGCTTACGGTCACTTCCCAAACGGCATTTAGTGATTACAAAGCTGAGAGACAGAGTTGCTTCTTTTAGTCTGGCAAAATGCTTATTCAATGAGTCTAACTCTTTTTTTTTTTTTTTTCTTCTCTTACTCACACACTAGCACACATACTCACATCTAGCAACACAACAGATATTTAACAATTATGACTCTCTCACGCAAAAAGAAACATACACAAGTCCTATGCCCTGTTTATTCAAGGGGATGAGATTTGATGTTGAATATTTTCCCCCTACACATTTACATGCATAAGATATATTACTTATGTTACCATATTTCAAAACCCTGCGTTGTGATGTCAACCTCTCATTGTCTTTTACAGTCAAACAAATACACACTTTCTCATTATCATCTCTCTGTCACAAACGTTCTCATACACCTACCTAGAGAGACAGAAAATGTCCACATTGGGACTAGGGATGGCTTGCAATAATGTAACAATTGTTTGTATAGGAAGGTTCAAAACTCAATAGACCTTTTCATCATCTTAATTCAATTCATAAACGCACACATATATTCACAGAACATAGTCTCATCGTTTGCAGTATAACATTACAGACTATAAACATGCGATGTGTAGTATTCATTTAATATGCTGTATGGTGACTTCCCCCAGGCTTTCTGTATTAGCTATGGCAGAAAAGTATGTGCTGTAATTGCACAAATGGCAAATGTCGTCACAACCTACATTTTAGTTGAACTTTTCACTATTTCTGTGCAAGGAAATGTTGAAAAATTGGAAGAGTCAAAAGTGCATTCTTGTAAAGAGAAGCCTCAGGAGACGATCTATAAAGTGAGTTTGTCTGTAAAGAAGAAGAAAGAAAGAAAGAGATGCTCACATGTATAGATAGCTCACTAATAAAACATCTGTGGATCAAAGGGGTCAAGAAGAGAAACAGATAAAGCAGCTTGCTAACAGGAGAGAAAATAATGTGTCAGTATATACATTTTTTTTTAGAACCAATCCAACTACTAACTGCTTTAAGTGGTTAACCAGCATATGACATTACTCATTCATGTCATTATTAGTAAACTTTAAAACAAACTTGGAACATGGATGTGCGCATTATTTAAGCTTTAGTGCGTAACTTTTTAATATTAATGAACGTCCGTTAAATTCAAGCCATTGCCAAATGAGTTGATACAAAGCTAATTAAGACTTTCAGCTCCACACGACTCCCTCTGTATTTCTCAGTATGACTATGTTCAGAAGGTTGTGTCGTCCCGCGACTTTCCCATGCAGAAACTTGAGTGAAGATAATTACCTCTTCTGAAAAGTCCATCATGTTTTTTTATTCCTTCGTGTCCTCTTTGGCTACTAGCAACTGCATGGTGGAGGGGTGGCGGTGGTGCGCGATCACCGAAGGCTTGTATCATGTGGATGCGCCGACAGTTTTGTGGTCATTACTTAGAATTCCTCACGGAGGAAACAGAAACTATGCACTATAGCTTTAATTTACGTTATTGGTTGTGGAAGCTGAGGGGCTAATTTAAGAGGAATAAAAAAATTCACTCTCTGAACATATTATTATTACATTGAGAGAATGGCATTGACTGGTTAATGGTTTTTCATTAAAAAAAAAACCCACCACATTTTTTCCACAGAGAGAATATGTTTATTAGCTCATAGCACAAATTATTTTGTTGATGCTGAACACAAGTAATAAAAGGAGCTGTGCTGATACTGATGCTACAGATAGTACTGACGCACATCTGAATAGAGGGAGAAGCTGTTATCCTCTGTGTCCTCTACAGTTAACTCACAAGGGCTACAAGTGCTATGCTATACACGGTATATCCTATAGTAATGGAACCTTTTGCCTCTGGCTCTTTGTGAGCAGTATGGGTAAGAAACAATCTGAGTCGTAAAATGATTTTCAGGTCTCTCTCTCTGTGTGTGTGTGTGTGTGTTTATGTGTGTGTGTGTGTGTGTGTGTGTGTGTGTGTGTGTGTGTGTGTGTGTGTGTGTTTGACACGCAAGCCAAGAAACAACCTTTAGTGTTTATGAACCAGCTTCTATTACCTTTACTGCCACTTAAACACAATGAGCTCACCACATTGATAAGATATTACCTACTGTTCCCTTGGGCTGCCACAAACACACACACACACACACACACACACACACACACACACACACACACACACACACACGCACACACACGCACACACACACACACACACACACACACACACACACACACACACACACACACACACAGGGTTAAACTCCTCCACACACTGATAAGCCAATGTCATTCACACAAAGCGTTAACACAGCACCATGTCTGCTCCATCAAAATCGATAATGGCCCCGAGGCGAGTGTCACGGCCATGTTTAAGAGCAACAGCACAACACCAGCAACAATAATAACCATGTTAATGAGCTCCAAGGAAAGGTCAAGGCTAAACAAAAGAATTCCTTCTTATAAATATTTAAGTGTGATTAACATTAGCAGTCCTAATTAAGCCATCAGTCTTTGCTCTGTGAAAAGGCCTTTGATTAGTCAACACTCAGGATGCCTCACTCCACTGAAGAGCAACTCAGCAGGGCCTGATGGGGAAGCTGTTGAGGTGAGGGTGCGTACAGGCTAGGAGGAAGAGAGGGTGGCGTTTTTGCTTCTTCTTTCTTTTCTTTTTTTATTAATAAAAATTTATGAAATCGATCTGAATTGTCTTCTTGACAATAGACTCTCTATCACTTATCTTTGTTAAACACATTTTCTGGCAGAATATGTGCATGTTTCCACCCAAAGATCACCAGGAAAATGTAATGTAGGGTGGCTAGTTGCTATTTCATCATTGTTTTGAAAGGATCTGTTTAAATCATTGTTTTGGATTGACTATACAGCAACTGGTACACATTGGACGTGTTGTCCATGATCCCTGAAACCTGAAACTACATTACAGTGATATATATATATATATAACAAAATGTTGAATGGCATCTATCATTATGATGAAAATAAGTAGGAAGATAAGGCAACGGTTGAAATAAATAGCTGTACTATTAAGGTTAGTTCTTCATACGTTAAATGAGAATACAAAAATAAACATACTACATTGCTTTTCCAAATGCTAAAATAAAATATCATTGTATATAAATAAATAAATAAATAAATAAATACACAATGCAGTCATCAGATGTAGCAATTCATTTTTTATTTGATGTTCGGATCAAAAGTATTCATGTGGAAGTCACATCTACATTTGTAATCTCCAAACAGCAACACATTATGTGAAGACGGGTTACATTTAGTTTTTTGGGAGATGGGGGAACCCAAATACCAGTTCATGTATGATGTAGCCGGGAAAAATGTCACACCTCAAAATGTCTGCCAAATTGCTTTGCACAGTGAACTCAGTAGCTATTTACTATCATATTAACAGATGTTAGTCTTTGGACATCACAGGGCTCAGTGATTGGCAGTGTCATCTCACAGCATGAAGGTTCACAGATCAAATCTTGGCCTAAGACTCCTCTGAGTGGAGGATCTTTATATAGAGCTTTTGATTTCCCCTCACAGTTCAAAGTCATGCAGGTTCTTGCAGAAATGTATCCTCTGGATATAGAGTTAACTTATATGGGAGGCGAAAAAGCAATTCCGAAAATGGGTTATACATAGATGTGCATGTGTGTCTGTGATTGGGTGGATATGACCCAATCACAGACAAATAGAGATAATCATGTTTGAGAGTGTGTCTGTGTTTTGATTGCCTCAAGGCACCTTACACAACCGTTGGGGGACAATGAGGTCTCAAACACAAAGCATGTTCAAGTGTGTATGTCTGTGTGTGCAAGTTTTAATGTGCATCTCCTGTTTGCCCTACAGTGCTTTGCTTACATATGCATCAGCTATAGTCATTTTATAAATAATAAATACAAATGTGTGTCTCTGTATTCGCCCTCTGTCTGTATTTGTGTGAACAGGTCCACAGGTCTGTGTGTGTGTGTGTGTGTGTGTGTGTGTGTGTGTGTGTGTGTGTGTGTGTGTGTATGTTTAGCCTCAACTGCATGTGTTTATGTGTTAAAGCATCTCGGATGACAATAAAAAGGCTACTATGAAGTACATTTTCATATGTAGGTCTCAGAAGGATACAATGTGAGCACACTGTATATAAATGCGCCCCGGTCACCCAAGTGTATTGGGCTTGTGGACAAAATTAACAACAGAAATGCTCCAAGCACCAGCTCTAAGTGTAAGTGTAAAATAATTTAAATCCTCTTCTGAAGTATGAGAAAACATTTTTACAGCTGTGGGGATTAGTGTAAACTGGCTTCTCGCAGGTCACACATAGATAGGCTTATGCCGGGCCATGTAACAGGTTTAGTACTGGCTTGTTGCATAGTCATATGCCTCTCTAACATGTAGGGAGTAGCTTCTGGACACCTTGGTCAGGCCATTTAGTGTGCATCAGCTGATAAAGAATACAGAGAAACCATTATTACAGGTGAAAGTGCTTTAACTGCTTTTAGTTGGGATTTTCTTTACAAAAAGCACCAGGATTATACCATAACAAAACTGCATAAGGTGGTCAATTTACCAACCGGTAAAGATTTAGCTATTTGCTTTTGCAATACCCAATACTTTATTTAAAGGACTGTCAATGTGATGATGTACTGGGACTTTCCAACCGTCAGTCAAATTCTTTTTTTAAAGCATGACCACGATTATTCCTGAACCTTAACCAAATGTTTATTATTGTCACCATGATGGCGAAGGTCCCCAAAGCTACCAGCACCATGGTACTGTACCTTCATGGTGGGGACCAGTTTACCATGCCATTGTTCTTTCATGGTATAGCAGTGCATTGTGATGTAATACCATTGAACTGTTGTGGCCACAATACAGTTCCTCATTACAATAATATTAAATCAGGTCATATTGCACATCATGGAAAAACATCATGGAAAAACTAGCAAGATACTGTAATACAATACAATGAGCATACAATACAATGAGCTGAATGAGTACTATTATACAGCTGCACTATTTCCATGGGAAAATAATACAACATTTAAACATGATTTATGTGCAGTTCTAACAGAAAAATCCAAACAACTGGCTCTAGTTACTTCTTGTCGTTTAAAAAGCAACACAATATAAAAACTTGGAAAATCAACTTGAAAATGTACTGTACCAGAGAAAAAAAGGGAAACTTCCTCTCTTGCAGTAAAAGTATAAAATGTCAAACAGAAACAAAAAGTTTTCTTGTCAGCGAAGGGTTTGTTATTTTCCCTCTATAGAACACAGACACACTTTAAACAGGCAATCTGTTACTTTCCTCACATTTAAACTACAGAAAAGTCTGTAGAGCTTTTAATGTGGTCCCGGCAGTACTGGAGTTCCTATTTTTGTGGTCATTGAGATTTAACTCCATTACCATTGCGCTTTTTCCATTTAGCCTTATGTAAGCTAATAATGTACACAAGGAACAAAAGCTTCCAGTGAACTTTTACAGATAGTTCAATTGCTTCAAGGTTTGTGTGTGTGTGTGTGTGTGTGTGTGTGTGTGTGTGTGTGTGTGTGTGTGTGTGTGTGTGTGTGTGTGTGTGTGTGTGTTCATGGTCTACAAGGTCATCCTCCTCCCCTGGCGTTCCTACTGTCTCCTCAGCACAGCAGCTCGGGGCCTCATTACCGCTCACTTTATCTCTGGAGGGACACTCAGAGTGAAAGCCAAGCTCTCACTCACTGCCACACACACACACACACACACACACACACACACACACAAACTTTCATCCAAAAACTAGCAGCACTAGTTCATGGCTATCCACTAAACTGGCTTTGTGCTGTTGGCTTTCCATACTTAGGCTACCATAGTCATACATAAATAAAGAGGAGCAGTGATCATTTATGTCTTTTAGATAGTTCGACATTTTGTTACTTTCGGACAGAGCCAGGCTAGTTGTTTACTTCTGTTTCCAGTCTTTATGCTTTGCTAACTAAGCCAAACAGATGCTGTCTGTAGCTTCAGTACAGATGTAAAAGTGGTAATGATCTAATCTCAAATCTTATATAACTGTTGGTAAGAAAGCAAATAAGCAAACTTCTTAAAATATCAAACTATTGCTTTAAGAAGTCCTTGTTTTTATTCCAAGGTAGATAACTTGCATGGAGGTGAACTGGCTTTGGCTCAAAAAACACTAAAGTTGGACTCAGTCCAATGAGACTTCCTGTGCCACCAAGCAGCTCTGCCTCCAAAAAGTGTTTGCATGACCAAAATTTCAGTCTGCCAAAAAAAAAAAAGACTGGAAGGTAGCAGCATTATCTAACACTGAGCCAATAACTCACTCCCCTAGCAGCAGAAACTCTAGCTGGAATTAAACAGCTTTTTATGGTGCCAAGCAGACAGACACCAGCACAGACTCAGAGAGAAGTGCAGAGGTGCAAACTAAAACAAAAAAGTATGAATAAATAAGAGCGGGAGAGGAAGGGAGAGGGGAGTGTGAGGGAGCGAGGGCTCTATAAATTGTAGCCCCGTGCAGGGCTGCAGGGAGGGAGAGCAGCCTGATGAATAGAGCCATCAGCCTAAGCAGAGGCTACAGAGCAGCCTGCCATCTGCCTGCCCATTACTAGAATGGAGTGTATGATGGTTGACTCTCATCTGCAGGCCCTACTGGCATCGCAAGAACATTTCTTTGTGTGTGTGTATGTGTGTCTTCACTCTTACTGAACTCAAAACGAGACGAGGTGTCCTTGTCTCGATATAACCATAACCACATTCCTGTAGTGTATTCTGTTGTGTTTTTAATTTGTGTGGGTGAATGCATTTGTCAAGAGCTTGTATCAATTTGGAGCATATTGTGTGAAACTGTGTGTTTGTGTGTGGACGCGCATAAGGCAAGGGTGGCCCTCAGAGAAGAGTTACAGCAGCGTGGCAGACGCTTCACACCTCATTGGCAAGCAAGGAGAGCCAATCACCGCCAACAGATCCGCCCCTTAGGCTGCCGGCCTATTCCTCAGTATCCTTGATGAGTTAGAGAGTGGGAAAAAGAAAGAAGTGGGAAAGAAAATAAGAGAAAAAAGCAGAAGGAGAGAGAGACAGAACAAAAGAGCACAAAAGAGAGTAAATGCAAACACAAGAATGGGGACTGACTGTGTGGAGAGACACTAAAAAGGCACAAAGAGCCGCACAGACGGATAAGAGCCAGAGAGGGAGTGTGGGGAAAACTTTCAAGGGAAAAGCTATTTTTTCTTCAGAGAAGGTCATTAACAAATGTGATTAGTCATTGTGGTGGGGGATTTTGTCTTTTGAATTGCAGAGTTGAGTGCATCTGGTTCTGCTTCTTCAGAGAACAGAGGCAATATAGGACTTAAATATCATAAAAGCATTGAAACAAAATTGTAGCTTTATCCTAATTGCATTACAGTTCAATGCCTGAACTGGTGTTGCTGGTAGTTGACAAAGTTTATCTGTTCATATAGAGACAGATGGTATAGAGCACTTAATAAATAGTGAAAACCATACTGGCAGATGCTGATACATCACTGCCGATTTTCTTTTGGGCCAGGGTGCAACACCATGAATGTACGCCACATTCCCTCCTACACTATGCATGCCCGAGACTCAGTATGTTTGTTATACTGTGAGAGACTCTCTCGTCTCCCAAGTGTGTCAAATCAGTAGCTAATAACGAGACAGACCTGTCCTCCATGTATGACAGCAGTTTATTTTATAACCTGATGTTTTTATTTCCACCTATTTTATTCAGTGCAATTTATTTTAAGTGCAAAATCACTATTAGACATGGTCTCAGTGCCCTTACAATTAAAGGAACACAGAAATAACAGAGCAACAAAACAACGGAACAGCATTAAAACAGTAATAATAAACAATACAAAAGCAGTAACTTAAGACAATCAATGAAAAGGTTTGTTTGTGAAGGAAGCAGAAAGTATGGTGTGTTATGGTTGGCTGTAGTATAATGAGTGGAGGTGGGTTTTCAATCTAGATTTAAAAATGTCACCTAAAAAGAAAACGCTAAATAAAAGCCAAATTTGATTCACCTTCAGATGAAATACTTGCTATTCTCCTCACTCTCCACCGTCTCCATCACCCTGACCCCGCAGTAAGCGGCCTTCGGGACCCCTCAAGAACTCCGACACGATTTGAACACTGCCGGTTGCCAAGGACATCTCTACAACACTCGTGGAAGTTGCACTAAAATGGGGACATTTTTTTTTGTTGTCGTTTCAGCTTACTATTATTATTATGAACACATATTTCTTTACTTACACAAAAAAAGCCTTATGTCAAAATCTCATTACTTGATGAGACCTGATAAATGGAAGATTATACCAGTGGCTTCAGGAGGCGCGTACATAAATTCCAACCAATAAAGCACTACATTTCTTTTAAGTTCCATTATGCCCTTCCCTAATATTATGCCCCATCGTTGCCCCATCGTTTCTCAGGAAATACATTGAATAATTAAGCAAAATGCTCTCTTTTTTGTGAATTTAAGAGTCAAGAGCACTAGCAACTCTTTGTATACAAGCCATTGTCAAGATGGATTATTTTCATAGAAGCTCTCCAACCATAATAAAGGTTGTTGAGGTTGTGGGGGAGGCCATTAAAAGGAAAAGGTGATCCCCATGTTTGAACCTCATGATTCTATAATCACCTTTTAATGTTATCAGGTTGGACATAATCTCATTACAGACATAATACACAGTTCAATCACTTATTTTGGCTCAGGAGGTACTGGGTCAGATAGAGTAGTCCTGCAGCTTGTGTCACAGGATGGAAAAAGAAGGGGCTTGGTCTTCTCTGTGGAGAAACACCTGCCATGAACACCAATAGCTATTATCCCCAACCTTTAGAAAAACCCTCCAACGCACGCACACAGACGCCATATAATAGAAGTCAACCCCTCACCCCTACGAGACCCCAAAAGTCAAAAAGCAAAAGGACAGCTGACTGACAGAGGTGGATTAGTCACAACGAATCACACGCATGCACGCACACACACAGCCTGCCTCTCTCTTTCTCGCTCTGTCTATCACATACACTTCTTCTGATGCAGAATCAAGATAACATCTTCTCTGCGATCACCTGGCTCCACATCAAACCCAGACCCAAGTGTCCCTCCCACACACTGTTACTGCATAAAAAGTGTGTGGATGGTTGCATTACTACCCCACCCACAAGTACACACTGTCAAACCACACACACACACACACACACACACAGTATCAGTCTATCCAGTTAAACCCAACCCAGAGAGTCTGGCTGAGTGCAGACAGCGTAGAGAAGCTGTCTCCTCTAAACCAACATTAGCCTGGGAGACTGAGCAGAGAAGAACCACACTCAAGGAAGACGAGAGAGAAAGACCAAAAGAACTACACAAGTAAAAGGAAAGAGGGACAATGAGGGGATAAGGAAGACGTAGAGATCCCTGCTCTTTCACAGAATAGCTAGAGCGCACCGAGGATTCATACAACAGAAAGAGAAAAAGAGAGAAAGATAGATTATGAACCAGAACATCTGGGACAAATATTTCTTCCACGCTTCAGTCCTCCTCTCTTGGGATCATTCACTCCGTTTTTCAAAATGTCGTTGTGACACGAGGGCCGCGTATCCATCAAAAATGTACAATGTTTGCTGTAATTAGCATAAAACACACACACACACACACACACACACACACACACACACACACACACACACACACGAGGAGAGACAGAGCCCACTGAATAATTATGGAGAAAAGTTCAACAACTGTTCCTGTATCGTTTCATCTTTTATTTCCTCTGATCAGACATTGTCACAAGTGTTGTTCTGGATGAATACTCAACACGCAGATTACATTATTAACATAACACAAATTCACACGAACAAATGCAAAGAAAAAACAGATGCGTACATGTGCATGGAAAAGCAGGAAAACAATGAATGTCCAAAATAGGACTGACTTTAATTAGTAAAAATATATTTTTATTTTCCTAACAGTGTTGAAGTGAGAGGGGATGGGTCCAAGTGGCTTGTGACAGAGGGGGCTTGCTTTCTTGTGGTTGTTCCGGTTCATTTTTACTGTCCTTACCGCGGGCCAAGCTCAGGCCTGCTAGGTCCTGTCAGTCTGCCGTTTCTCCAAAATGGCAGACAGTGTCAATGCATCCCTACGTACATAGAGCTAGACGAAAGGTAAGAGAGGTGGGGAAGGAGACAAGAATCAGGGGGAAAACGTGTCTATTTCTCTATCAGGGTGCTGTGTTCGGTGCCTCTACTGTGGTCCGGTTCTCCACAAGGTTTTGAGGGTGTGTGTCTTGGTGCTGACTCATTCCTCACTTCCACTCTGGTTTGGTCAGTTTGTCAGTCGGTCGATAATCAGTAATCCCAGAAAATGAGCTCTTCATTGCCCTCTCTTTCTTTCTCACTCTTCCTTAACCCCCAGTTCTCAACTTGTTCTGCAGACAAAAACAGAGAGAAGGTGCATTAGAGAGACGGAGAAGAAAATAAATAAAAAATTCTAAATGGACAAACAAACAAAAGAGAAAGATATTATGTCCCAAAGGAGAGACAATACAGAGAGAGAAAGGCCTAAGAGTATAATAAAGGGTGGAGGATGGAGTAAGTATAAGAGGATGAAGTGAGTTGGAGAAGTAGTGAAAAGAGAGAAAGACCTGAGGGCAGTGGATTCCATGTTAGCGATAAGTGCAACCACAAATCCCCAGCACTCCCTGTCAATAACCATTTGAACTGGCCTGTTGCAGCTGATGCCACTGGATAAAAACTGGGTGAAGAGTTTAAGAAAGGAGATGAAACAAGGGACACGAGGAAGAGAATGACATAGAAAGTAAGAAACAAAAATGTCTTCTTCCTCACTAACCAACTTAATAATGGTGTTGTGGATGACATAGGTCCATATCAGTAAAAAAAAACTATTTTGTGCACCATTGATCTGCCCATGAAATGATTATTGACACAAACGGTCTGCCAAACACTGGTCAGACTTTAAAGAGATCACTGAAAGGATAATTCCAGTTCATTAGAACTTGGGCTTTATTTTGATCATTTCTATTGGTTATGATAAAATTGTATCTACAGTACCAAAGTGGTCTTCTGCACTGGATCTGGGAACATGAGATACAATGGCAATGTAAAATCACTATATATATATATATATATATATATATATATATATATATATATATATATATATATATATATATATATCTATACATATATACACACATATAGGCCTATAAATGAGGTATGATTTATTTTCTGAGCATAGTGATCTCACAGAAATCCCACCTCTGAACTAAGCTTATGTGTACCTGCACAGATACAAATGTGAGACTTTGGGTAATAATTTATTCGTCACATTTGTTTTCACTACCAGGCATGTGTGGCTAACCTGGGGGTTTCTTTAAAACCTCTATTGGTGTCTAACAGCTTGCGTTTCTTACTTAATATCGACATATTCTCAGATCTCAGTAATTAACTTTTATGTAATCACCGATTGGAGAGATGGCTCCAGAAGATTTACTGATGTCTAAAAAAATATTGAAAGGACAAATTAAATCATTAAAATATTAAATTGAATTGAAATGTCAATACTAAAGTTGGTGTTGGTGGCAGTTTTACGAGCCAGCTCTTTTTTTTTCATTTTGATCCGTGCAAACATAACAGGCACCGCAAACAGGGATCTGGCTTGGCCCTTTGAGAGTAAAAGGGAGATGGAAGGGTCCGTCTAAAAAATGAAGTGGAGAAGGAAAACATAGTGGGCAAGACGCAGTCATGTGGCGAGAATATGGAATGAGGAGGTAAGTGGTAGATGGAGAGATCAGCTTCCGTGATAAAGTCTTATTCATACAAAGAGAGAGAAAGAGACTTTATCTGTCCTTTCGACTGCCTCTTCCTCCCTGTTTGCAATCTGGACCTGTTAAGTGCTGAATGCATTAGAAATTCGACTAGGGATGAAGGGATAGTGGATGGAGTGAAGGAGAGATGGTGGCAGGGCAAAGAGGGCACAAAAGAGAACGAAAGTGAGTCTAAATGTTATCAATGACTGTGGCGATAAGAACCCTAATTATCAGTGACAAAGGCCGAGCTGCTGACAACGCCTTCCTCTCCGCTGGTCATTATTGTAAAACTGAGATTTGGGGGATTTTGTATCCACAGCGAGATGACATCTTGGACATCCCCATCCTTACCCCATCTAGTGGAATTTAAGATTTGAAAGGGAAGGAAGGAGATTTTGATGTTTGAAAACTGGATAACCTATGCTATTAAGTGTCTTTGACAGAAAGGGCGACGAGATGAGAGACGGCACGTTCTGACCTCCAGAGGTCAAAGTCATGTCTTCTGACATTTGTTCTCAGTGCAGCTTCCTGCTCGGCTCTGATAAAGCTGTGTAAACATCCTAATCACAAAACTGCATCAGCTCATATCAATCCTACCTCATTCCCCCTATTTTGTCGGCTGTGTAATTCTGCATATTATTCCTTTAAAGCCTTATCACAGAACTGTTTTTTTTTTTTTTTCACCTAATGACTTTTAGAGTAAGTCTTATACAGATAAGTCCCTAAGACGAACAGGAGTGTGCCGTGATTGCCGCAGGGTGATAAACACAAGCGGATTAACATATCGTCTCAGGCTCGCTTCCAAACAATTTACAAGATCATAACAGCATCCGGACTATGTATGTACCCTTGCTGAATCGAGACGATGCTACAGGTAGCTGTCTTAAATGCACACACACACACACACACACACACACACACACACACACACACACACACACAAGCGATGAATAAAACATTGTGCAATTTAAATGATGTATGGTTTAAAAATCTGCCTGCTTCTGACTTTTAGATCTAATACTAATACCCACGAGAGTGAGCGAGAGACTCAAAACTCAGCTTTCCTCATTTCCGGCAAAACAATGCAATTGTGAAAAAAAATCTAATAGAAAAGCTCTATGAATGTAAATTGAGCCTTTTTGGGGCCAAGTGATGTTACATATTGCAAAGTGCGAGAGGGGGAATCAAGTTAATATCAACCTGAGTGACATTACTATTACCATACAGTGTGTGACCGTGGGAGACGGAGGGCGGAAAAACATTTGCACTTGGCAATGAAAGGAGAGAGCCCAGGGAGGACAATGGTATCCAACTAGCAGCAGCTACTCCCTTAGTCTTATTACATTAAAACACACACAGAGACAGTCAGGGGAACGCCTGTGTCAGCAGGTATTATGGAAATAGACCGTAAGGTTTAAACTGGCTATTTAGAGTGGGCTTTATTCAGGCGCCAGTAGCCCAGTGGAAATTATATTCCCCTGTCTAAAAGCAAGAAGCGAGCACATGTAAATGGATGATAGTGTATAAGTAAGTAAGTGTGTGTGTGTGTGTGTGTGTGTGTGTGTGTGTGTGTGTATTACATTCATTTAGACATTTAAAAAGGGAAAGGCTGCTCAACTTTAGCTACCGTACATACATCTATGAGCACAATGACGTATGCTGTAGCTATCACACACACGGGGCTACTTTGTAATACACACATCAATTAAGCTGGAAGCTAAACCACAGGATTAGGAGGCGCTACAACTTACATATCTGTCCATGAGGGTGCATGCACATACTTGTCATTCTTTTCAGAGGGGAAAAAACATCGTTATTTTGGAAGATAACATTTTATTTTCCTCAAGTGCAAAGACTACAGTTGAACACAATGAAATGCTCATCCCTTTCACTTAACAAGCATGCAAAACACATAAACTTAACATGCATATGCAAAAGTTGCTAGTGTAGTGTTTTAAATTATGTTTACATAAGATATGACAATTGATAAAAGACAAATAGCTTAGTTCCGTAAATAGGCACCTGTTTGGCATTGTTGACACACTGGAGGTAAAGGGCTGCTATGTTGGAACAGTGAAGGGTTTTTCCAATGTTCTCCCTGTAGCATGTGAGGATCTGGCCCTGCAGGTCTGCACACACAGGATACGCCTCATACCGCCTATGGGGGTGAGAAAGGGGAGAGAAATAGTGTGAAAACTGGAAACAAAATATATGGTGTTAGAATTGAGGGCAGGGTGGGTCAAGAGAACAAATGTGTGACAGTGATAAATGTGCGAGTGAGAATCAAAGATGGACAGAAAATGAAGAAAACATGGAAAATGTGTCAGGATGGACAATACAGAGAGATTGACAGAATGAGTATGAGCTATAGAAATTAAGAACAAGAGAAGAGTAATACAGACATATTATTGGTTTGGAAAAAGAGCATGTCAATGGTCATTTATCTCAAGAGAGCCAATGCATTGTTAGAGCCCACTGAGGTACACTGCAGTCTACTGTGTGTACACCCCTTGCCTTGTCTACTGCTACTGTCATTACAGTCCAAAACACCTGAAGCAAGAATCAACATTACTGTATCTGTAAAGAAGGTCAATCCAGCCTCCACTGCTGGGGTGAACTGGGGTATTACGGCATATTGTCATAAAGGTCAGAGGGCTTTCTAAAAACGGACAATAAGGAGTTGTCCAATAAAGCTTCCAACAATGGCTTCATCCCCTGAAAAGGGAGATTCATCAGTGCTACGTGACTGCATGGAAGAGAAGCTAACTCGGCAAATCAATGTGAAATGCAGAGTAAACAAGAAAAAGGCATTGGTTTAATCTAGACAAGCAATAAGGCTTAGTTGTTACAATGAGATGATAATAATTATAATGAGGTTTAAATTACCGGCAAGCTAAGTGTACCTTCCTTTAAATTGGTCCCTGTTCTTATGTCTTACCACCATTAAAAACTATTTAAAACAGCACCACAGAAAAGAGAATTGATCACTCTGCTGGGTAGTAGTGAATCCATTCATTGATTCAGAATGGCTCCCTGAAAGTCAACCATTTACAAACTGGAGAGCTGTCACCTTAGAGTGGTCTAAATTGCAAATTCAATCTTTTAGCATCCACGAGAAGGTTGTTATTCTAGACTGTGAATGCTTATATGTCTGGTTATAGGCTACACATCACTAGCTTAGCACGCCCAAGTCTGTCCTTGAGGTCTTCTACAGCTTTAATGCTGCTATCTTAGCTGGTATGATACAGATGCTAGCACTTCTAATGATACAGTAGATGCTACGCTAAACTTCAGTTCATTTAAATAGGACTCTTATGTTAGATGTATGCAAGGGTTGGATCCTTTAGCCAATCTAAGTAGTGGGATGTACCGCCGGCGCTGATGCCTTGCCCAATATTAACTGCTTTTGTCTGTCTCTTCACACACCCCATAAAAAACCATAATGACGACACATGTGCATGGTAGGGCTATTATGCTAATGGCGGTGTCATCGTTTTGTTCACACCAGTGCTCAGGACACTCCATCTGCCCCACTAAACGGCTTGCATGGGTGTGAAAGAGAATCAGAGTGTAGTGAGAATCAGAGGTTTGATTTTTCCCCCTGGAGTAAGAAAATATCCCCCCCATTGCATACAAAGCAGGGGATTGGTCGCATGGGTCATTACCCAGGGTGCAATGCAGCAGGAAGCTGGTGCAGTCTGTGTACATATGATCATCACCACATGGTCATATTTGTTAGGGAGGCCGGAAAAAATCTATAGTCCTTGTAAGTGCAGGTCAGTGACAATTTGTGACAAGATGAGAGGTGCTCTTTGCACCTTGGACAACTTCAACAGTGGTGTGATTAATCAATACACTTCTTCATTCCCCATCCACCACAGTGCTCAGAGGCCAAACAGGACAAGGCATATTCTATCTAAAGCTAGAAAGGAATACTTCAAAGAGTAAATATAGTCAGTTTTGACGCTTATTTGCTGTCTTGCCAAGAGTTAGATGAGAAGATTCATAACGCTCTCATGTCTGTACTGTAAATATGCTACTGTACATCCAGGGGACAGTTAGCTTAGCTCAGCTTAGCCAGAGACCGGAAGCAGGACCATTTCTTGGCCGACACAGTGGCCATATATAGCCATATATAACCTAACCGGTTGGTGGTGGTAACTTCTATATTTATGGAGTGGTATCAATCTTCTCATCTAAGTCTCGGCAAGGAAGTGAATAAGCATATTTCCCAAAATCTGGAACACTTCCTTTACATTTTGGTTGATTCCGTGGGAGGTCTTATCACTTTGAGTGCAGACTGGAACATTATGCTGTCAGGCGTGGAGAAAGTTCTGTATTTTGTGGATCCATTGGGGAGAAATTCAGTCATTTGCTAGGAGGCATGACAAGGCTATTGCTCTGCGTCAGGGTATTGAACGATGACAGCAGTGCTAGCAGAAATCGCTGCCATCCTATTCCTATGGATCCTGGCGCTCATTTATTACACCGCCTATGGGCATCTACAGGGACGAGAGGAGCCACATACACCCACTAATTACTTTCTTAAGCGTTTGCGTTAATGCCAGGTGCATCCTGCTGATACACACCACAGTGTTTATCACCAGTAATGGCCTTTGAGAGAGAGAGAAAGGAGGACAGAGGAAGGGAGGAAGAGAAAGAGGATGAGGATGGTGGATAGAAATGAAGCGCGTTTCTTGATGAGGAACTAGACAGTGGTACTTCTATTTTGCTTGCTCTCTGGTTCACTCTGCGGAGAAGAGGCAGAGACAGTGGTTGAGTTTATCATGGAGACAATAACACTGTCACACATACTCTGTGGCGGCACGCTGCATCCTCTATCATCTATCATTAAATATAACATTAAGTTCCTGCAGCCAACCACAACCACAGAGCTGGTAGGAAAAGACCCTCCCTCCTTCCCTCCCTCCCTCCTCAGTTTTACATTAGGTGTAAATGTCATTTACCATAGTATCTGCTGTAGTGCTATGCAGCAGGGGGAGCAGCAGATGCAAAAACGGTACTGACCCCGTAGAATAATCTTGTAACCAAATATGGCGATATAAGCCCTCTTGGTGACACTGCTGGTCTCATATAGTTTATTTTACAGGTTATAAAAGCAGCCATTGCCAATAAATGCCCCCCACCCCTTATCTTTTTCTCTTCCTTATTTCCCCATCTCTAGCTTCCCTTTATTCCTCTCTCCTTTATTCCCTCCCTCAACCCCCAGAGGGTCACAGGATATTTAATAAAACTGCATGTGCTGGGAAACAAATAGAGACATCTAGCCAGATACAGTTGGTTATTATTTGCACTGTGTGTGTGTGTGTGTGTGTGTGTGTGTGTGTGTGTGTGTGTGTGTGTGTGTGTGTGTGTGTGTGTGTGTGTGTGTGTACTGCATCCCTGTACCCCAGAGACAGTAAATCTAAACAGTCATATAGGGGTCGCCTCGTGCCATCAGGAGCAGTAAAGGTCTCTATAATAACACCTTATCCACCCACCCCCACCACACAAGTCTCTATTGCTTTGTCCACTGATAGGAATGGAATGGCAGAGTAAGGTTGGTTTAGATATTTACATTACAGTTTTCTCTGCTCTGTGTCAGAAGTAACAAAGAGAAGGAAGAGAGAGAGAGAGAGAGAGAGAGAGAGAGAGAGAGAGAGAGAGAGAGAGAGAGACAAAAAGAGAGAATAGAAAACGGACAGAGAGGAGGGGGGCATTTATAACAGAGAGAGAGGGAGGCACTTCATTGAGAAACAGAGAGACAGAGGGCAGAAAGGAAAGACAATAAGACGGGAAAAGAGAGATGGAGAAGAAGCAGAGAAAGGCCCTCCACAAAACACTCCTGGAGCTCTCTGCTCACTTCCTTTGTAAAGTTCTCCTTTCGGAGAGAACAGACGACGAGGTTGAGAGGAGGAGCAGAAATGATATCAGAGGGTGAATGTGTCCCATTTAACATGTACATAATAAGGCAGAACAGATTACCTGCTCACTACTCTCACTGTCTGTCTCCCTCCTCAAGGTGTCCCTATATCATTTAATACAATCCTTTCTTTTATGCCCCCCCCTGCTGCACAAGTCAGCACATTTCCATGGAGGGGACGTATTCTGAGGTTTATAGCTACGGCTACATTCTTCAAAGGACATATTGACTGCAAGCTGGGGGACGTATTGAGATCGATGTTGGGATTTTCATACAATATGCATGTGTTATGCCAATAGACTGAGCGAGGAACAGTGTCAGTACATTTTTCAAACCAACATATATTGACCATGACCACCATCTGCTGTAACAATGTAGAGCAATGACATTCATAGATCTCTGTTAAGGGTACAACATGCTTCAATAGTTGAACAAAGTACGAGACACATCTGGAAACATGTACATTCATCTGTCATAGTTTGAGATACATTATAATTTCGAAGAAAGACAAAGACACACAGATACACACAGGAGTGCCCAAAGGGACATGCAGGCGTACAGACAAACAAATACTGTCCATTCAATGTCCATTGTAAAAATGTTCACTCCAACTGCAGTAGCACAGCTTTCTTCCTATAACAAGCTAACATAGCAAGCAGTGGATTATATGTAATGGCTACATCCAGCTAAAAAAAATGACACAAGATAAATAAAAGTAAGTGGTTTCCATCATTGATGAATAGGATGTGTGTTTGTCTAAGGCTGGAGGTTATTTGAAAACTTTTGATACAAGTGCTGACACAATACTATAAGGTTTGGTACCAATACCCAAACCATACTATTTTATTGATACCTTAACTTTACAGTTTTCTTCGAAACCCTATTTTATTTAAGAAAAGGGAAGTTGCTCCTGATGATGATACATATTTTCCTACATAAAACACTAGTCCTAACACTAAGTCTCTGAAATTGTCAACCTGATCAAAGAATAGATCACACACATTTTGTTTGGTACTAAAAAAATATACTAAGGTCTAATACCCTTCTCTACCATCTCTACCCTATAGAGCTTTTGTGAGAGACGAAGGAATCAAAATGTATTTATCTTTAACAATAAGCAAGCAAGCAAGCAACAAAATTCAAGAAGAAGCCATTTGATTCATTCCATCATGATTAAAAAGAACCAAAAACAGGTAGAAGTCCGATTTGTTCAGATTTCACTCATGTTGCCAGTATTTATCTCCCCCAATCTCTAACTGATGTTCTTTCACCCACACACACACACACATACTGTAGCTTCATCGACAGTATGGATTACCCTTGCCTGCCACTAGATTGAGTTCCCAATCACCACATTCTCTATTTATCATCATTTGGGTCCACTTAGGGGTTAATAAGGTTAAGGGGTGGGTGCCGGTTCCCCCTTTAAAAGCCCTCATGTTCTCTCTAGTTAAGGCAGGCGTCAGTACCGAGGGGGGTAAATAAATATAAATGATCCAGTTAAGGAGAAAAATGACACACATTTCGCTCACGCTGCTTTTTAAAAGCAGACCTGAGTGACCCCCTACAGTGAAATCCATCAGCATGGATAAGAGATTGAATGAGAGAGAGAGAGAGAGAGAGAGAGAGAGAGAGAGAGAGTATGAGTGAGCGAGGGAGGCAAAAGCAGACAATAACAAAGAGGGAGTGAGTGAGAGAGATTTAAATTAAGACAGAAAACACTGTTTGTAAGTGAGCAGTGAGGGAGACAAAGAAGGATGAGTGGATGAGAGGAAAAAGAAAGGGAGCGTATGTCCTTCCTGACCCCTCTTTTTACACTCGTACATGGGGATTGGTCTCTGGCCTCAAGCAGAAGAAGATGGACATCGCAGCTGAAAGATGTTTACCAATACCGAAAGACAACTTGAAATTAAAACAATCATCCATGCTACATGTACATGTTGTTCCATCATCCATGTCACTGTGCGGCAAAAAAACAAAGAATACAGAAAAGCAATAAAAGCTTTGAGTGGGTTTCCCGAGCATTTCCAATGCAGCAAAGTGACTAAATCAGCCACTAAAAGGTGTGTATGTGCATCGGGTGTATGTGCCCACGCAGGTGCCTGGAATTGTGTGTGCTTTTTCCAGCCAACACAGCGAAGCTCTTAAGGCCGAAAGAAGAGCTTTTAAAGCAGTTATTGACTTCTGTCTCCTCAGCTGACCACCATCTTGGCCCTGCACCCCAGTTGCCTAGATACAGAATTGTGGTTCACCCTCACCTGACAGAGGGGTCAAAGCGCTGCTCAGTCTGTCCTGACTCGCTGACGACTACTTCAGAGAAAAACACCTCTGAAGTGCTTTGCAATAACTTTCCTGCAAAATTAATTCCTGTCATTTTTAGTAATTAAAAGTTCTGCTCGGCGCAATTAAACATAATAAATCATTACTTCATTAATTTTGGGACGTCAGAATTATTCCTTTAAACAAACAGGAGCGATGCCAAGAAAATGGAAAGCCCCGACACCTTATTTACATTTTGTAGCAGCACGGTGGATTAAGCAGAAAACCTGCTGGATTTCCTCCAGCATATTTATCCTCCTCAGTAATGTGAAAGATAAAATAAATGCACAACGCAATAGTCCTGCAATGCTTTGGTACAGGGCTATGTGTTGGATTGCATTTAGGTTGCATGGGGTTTCCTGATTTTGTGTCCACAAACTTCATGACAAGAAGCAATGGTTTGTAGCAAATAAAGGAAATGTGGTCTTAAACTTAAACTCCTGGAAATAAACTTGACCAGTGTTTGTTTACTATAATTAATTAATAATTAAAATTAAGTATCAGAATTAGATTGACAATAGCACTTTTTTTTTTAAATGCTGCACTGAACACTTAACAAGCAGCAACTCCATTACTAAAGAGAGTGCTGGTAATATTGGGCAATGCATTTATGTAGATAAGAGAAGATGTTTAAGTTGTTGATTGCAAACTGTTTATGGTTATAAGGGAACGAGGGATGAGTGGGATCTACTTTCCCCCTATATGGCATGGAGGAGAAGACAGACAGGTGTGGTTTCTTGACCGATGCAGTACAGAACACCAGTGTTATGAAGAAAAACAACGAGCCATTTACATTCAACAAGTTTTGCTCCACGCCTCCTCATTTCACCTTTGTGTGAGTGTGCGGAGAGACGAAGCGAGGATGGCGGCTGCTGTTATTGTCAACTGGATTAAATTAAAAAAAGATGTATTCAAATGGGCTAAAAAATAAACAACCGACAAAAGCAGGGAGTGAGCGTGTAGCCTGAGGGAGGAGAGGAGTGACAGTAAAGTGACAGACCAAAATGAGATTTTATTCTCGATGGCCGACTGTAGTGGGGGGGGGGGCGGAACCGAAAAATGCTTGGCTTAGACACACACACACACACACACACACACACACACACACACACACACACACACACGCACGCACTCACTCACTCACTCTCAGTCACAAAAGTGTGAAAATACACTGCCTTTTATGATCTTATCACAAATGTCACCATCAAGGCAGAAAGCTAAGAATCCAAGTTTTTGAGAACTAAGAAGAGAGATGGAGACATAAGAGGTGATGGTCTCAATCCTTCAGTATTACACAGCCTTGTCAGACCCACCCATTCACCAATGTAAGATGTCCCTGTCCCATCTCAAATCTGTAGGGACCCTGCACAAACAAAGTGACTAGCTTCAACAAAGAACCCCAAAGCCCCACCAAAGGTTAGCACTGACAGGAGGTTTAGGACCACTACGCCACTGTTCTTTCATTCCACATTCCATCTTTGCGCATAATCTCACATCTATCATTTTCCGCCATGCCTGTCAGCTTGCATTTCAAACTAAATCCCCATTGGGTCACCGCAGCCCGTCGAGACACTGCACACGCACACACACCAAAGCAGATATCCACGTGTATATCGTCGCTGTCGGACAGAAACCTTGTATCTCCATATTTCATCATTTTTATACCCTTTACATCTGTCTGTGGGTTTTACAAATATTTAACCAGTGATGAGATGATTTTTTTTCGGAGGTAAATAGCTCAATAAAATGTTTTCAAATTAACGGTTTAGGAAATACAAGTTTTTCGCCCGACAGCAACGATATGTGAGCTCACTCTTATTCATTCATCCTCACATACATAAGCACACACACATTTGCACTCTTACATACATGTCGTGCAGTAAAGGTCACACATTCCGTGCTGGACAGTGTGATAATACATCAGACTTGGATAAACAGCTAGTGGTGAAGGTGGCAGGATATAAATCAGGTGCAGGGAGAGATAGCCTCCTTTCCACAGGCAACTGGGAACTCTTATCTGCAGTCAGTGTCATGGGGAAAGTGAATAAAAGCTTTGGTTTTGTGTGTGTGTGTGTGTGTGTGTGTGTGTGTGTGTGTTTCTAATATACTGTATGATTACATTATTTGTTACATGTTGTGTTTATTTATATATATGTGGAAGAGCTGTACACAAAATGTTTTGTCTAGGTCTCTGAGACCAGGCTGACACCCTGCAGTTTATGATTCATGGCAACAATTTCAGACACTAGAGGGGCCGGTTTACAGTTTGTGCAGTATTTGTTCATACTCACTTCAGACAATATTGTTTATGTGTCCATTTTGTGGGGGAAAACAATAAAACTATAAAAAATGTTTGGATTGTGATGGCACTAAGTTTTTGAAGCATCATGTAGAAATTAGATGGATTGTATTCTATGTATTATGTAATCATAATAATAAAAAATATAACTATAGCTGTGAGAAAGTGTGAAAGAATGCAGATACAATATGTGTATGTCCCTTCATAGATATATACAGTATAGTATAGTGTGTATATATATGAATATATATATATGTGTGTGTGTGTGTGTGTGTTTTAGTGGGTTGTGGATATAATGAGGTCACAGTGATGCAGTAGCGTGCCGGTTAGGAGCGCTACATCATTCTCAGAAAACAAAATACTGCAGGAGAACGGCAGGGAACAGCTGTACTGCTGACATAACAAACAACTACACACACACACACAATCTCATACATTACACACACACACACACACACACACACACACACACACACACACACACACACACACACACACACACACACACACACACACACCTTGAGTACCTACCTCTCACACTTTATTTATTTAAACATAGCCAAGGAAAATGACCACACTGTACCCGTGTGATAAATGGAACACATGCACCCTGGATACTTACTGAAGTCTATTTGTAAACTTTATGGTTAACTTGTGTTTATCGCATACGATAATAAAACTCACCCAAAAAGGTATGACTGCTACTGATACAAGAGAGAGACATTCAAGAGAGTGACACAGGAGTGAAATTTTCATCTTAGTCATTCAGCTGAATTGTTTTTTTAATACCAAGAATGTCTAGTCCCGATCTAATCACTTGTTCTCCCGTTTCAAATTAAGTAGTAGTGAGAGTAATCATTCCCCATGTTGACTATTACAGAGCATCAACCCCAAAGAGCCTGCATAAGAACAGCTGCTGCATATAGCTATGATACATACTTTCCTTCCAAATACCATCCATTCTTGAGACCTGATTTTCCTGATCTAAACGGAACACAGTTGTGTCCTACAGAATTCCCACAAATTCCCAACTGATGACATCATATGGAAAACACATACCACCCACAAGCACTAATTAAAACTCCCAAAAGCATATATACAGATGTTATAACCCTTGACAGGCAGTCTACTCTGGCCCCATACATCTTCTTCTCCACTATAATAAACCATAGCCTAATATCAGCCCTAAGACTAATCAATCCCTGAAGTACTATCACTCTCTTTACAGTGGCACTGACATAAGCTCAAGTGGGAAAATGAAGACATTCTAATAAAAAAAGATGTCATCTCCTACACTTAATAACATCCTCACATTAACATATTACATGGTAATTCTATCAAGTATGGATACGGCTCTGGCTTTTCTTTTCCTTTTCTTTTTATCTCTCGGGGACATTTTCAACTCTGAGAAAATCAAAAGCCTGTGTGAGACAAAACACATTTTCTGCTATTATTTAACAGAGGCCACAGATATAATCTTTTCTCTGTAGGGTCTTTGTCATAAGAGAGAGAGAGAGAGAGATAGGGAGAGAGAGCTTTGAGAAAACGCACACACATTATGTTCACAAAAGATATTCAACATGAGTGCATACAAACATACACCATCACACATGAACTCACACACATAAACAAAGATGGGCCAAACACGCCCTGTTAAATCCAATTAACCCTCTGCTCTGATCCCCGCAATGCTTCCCTGCCCCGGTCTTGTAACACCAGACCTTCCCGCCATTTCATTAGCACACACACACACACACACACACACACACACGCGCAGATACTCCCCCCTCCTCTACCTTTCCACAATTGTAATCCAGTCACAACCCTGCTAATGCACCTCCTATAATCCAATCAGCCAATCACTGCTCTTCATGCAAAGGCCTGTGTCACATGACTAACCGCACGTTAGCTTGCAGTTAGCACTGTCATTTGGCACTAATGTTATTCCAGTGTTTTTTTTCCTTTCTTTAATGTGATTTGGTGAAGTCTCAGCTCCAGCTTCCACGAGTCTAGCGCTAAAACCCCGGTGGACTAGGCTAATCAGTTTCCAGCATTTCTGAGGGAGACAATGATCCCAGTGTTAGTGTTGGCTAATGACAAGCTAACACAATTTGCCTAGCCTCCCTGGAGGAGAGCTTAGAGCCAGGGGCCATTCATACCCCACCTCCTGCAGGCTCTTCATCCACTTCTCCTACATTACTATGGAGCCTAATGGCCCCCTATTAAGAAGAAAGATGGAACACAGACGTGGAGGGATTCTGCATCTTCTTGAGTAACATATATGTGTCGGATATGTGCTACATCCATGACTGTTTGGATGTTTAATATTGCCTCCTCTGTTAATAACTTCAATGAAGTAAACATTCTTTTCACTGCAAGGTGTGCCTGTAACATGTAGAGCATACAGTAGCTTAGCATTATTAGAGTGAGGAGCATATATTAACTCATGGTGCTGTAATGCACTTTGGATCAAAATAAATGCCAAATATCTTATTAATATTTCTAGGAGTTTCAATATAAGAGGGAAAAGGAGTCAAAACTATTTGAAAGCTTAGTCTTTTCTGCTGCACACAGGGGTTATCTTATACTTTGTGTATTGATGTGGGAAACGCTACCCATGTTATAAAACTGCTACAAATTATTTGATAATCCTGTTTGACCCAAGTCTAGTTGAAGATAAAGTTTTACAGAATAAATTATACTCATTAACACTGAAAAATTAAAAGAGCACAAGAAAGTCAACTATTATCAACATGCAATCAGGTTTATCAGTAAACCAGATCATCAACATCAGCTAATGGGTTGGGCTAATGTGATACTGAGTGAAAGTCGTAGCTTAGAATGTGGTTAGCATAATTTTATAGTGTATTGACTGGTCTACATGGACTTCTAATCGGCAATGAATGCATCATTTTAGATAACACACATGAAGCCTACCCAAGATAGTTAAATAAATACCTACTATGCATGACAAAAAAGGCCTTTCTGGGGGGGAAAAAAATAAAAGAAGAAAGCAACAACGAAAGTACTATTTTTGGAAGTAAATGTAAAGAATGGGTTAAACCTTAAACTGTCGGTGAGTGAAAGCCTTTGATCTACTTTGGATTGACAGTGTCTAAACTTACTTGAACTTGGCATTCACTTGGTCGGCAGCTTTATGGTAGTTCTCTGTTGTGACCTTGTAGAACTGAGCACTCTGCAGAGAGACAAAGAGAAAAACCAGTGAGTGAGATAAATGCATTGACATGTTATTGTAATCTCGTGTACAAAAAAGTCCATCCAATGTATTCACATCTTTCCTGATTTCAGGTTGAAGCTATTTAGGCAAAAGGAAAAATTTCAGCAAAGTGATGCCTCGTAACACTTCAGATCTGATATAGTCCTACCTACAGTGCAGCCGAGCTTGCGCAGCCCTGCCTCATCTACCATCATCCAAACTCCATTAAAACTTTATGCAGAGAGATATTAAGAGCATTGGTCTATTACCAGTTGGGCTTATTGTCCACAACATGGAAGCTAACTTTGTGATCCGTAATGTATATAGATTGGAAGTGGGGAGTATGTGCTTGGATATACAGTATGAAGTCCGCAATGGTAAAAAAATATTGGCACATAAAATATTGCACATTTTATTTTGTGTGTGTGTAAATGTGCACCACACGTTTGCCTCTCTGTGTGAACGTGTGAATTATGGGTATTTGTGTGTGCGTTTGTGCTTATCCTCTCACAAATGGCCGCAGTAATAACAGGCAGCAATCGTGTAAGGTCAGAGGGTCGCTAGTGAACAATGTACAGCCCACCAGTCAAAATCCCACAGTGACCCATAGCAAATCAATCAATAGCAGGACCCCTCAACCTGAATTACCTCCTCAAACATGGCCATATAACACATAACACAACTCCTACAACATTTATACTACTAGAGGAAGAACTGTTTTGTCAGCCCTAAGTTGCTGTTATGCACATTTATGATCAAATGGTGAGAGGTTGTAAAGTGCGATGGATGGCTTGATTGAGTCGTCTAAGGTTTGATCCAGGGGCAAAACAGGCAATGTCTACCAATGCCTTCCTCTTAAGTACTCCACATACAAGGTATACTTACACTTATACCTTGATTTAAAAAAGTATAGTTTAAACATGCATAAACATATTGTCTTTCACATCAGACAGAGTAGAGGTTTTGTGCCATTACCTGTTGGGGTAATGTTGAGCTACCCAATCTACACAGTCAATACTGTATGATGTTGTGCTGGGTTAAAGATCTCTCAGACTGTATTAAGCCTAAATAGTAAGCAGACTTTTATAAGGTTCACAAAAATAATCATACATTCAGAAGAAAAAGGCTTTTGACTTAGTGCAGAGCAAGCTAGTCTTGCAAGTTGGTTCCGGAGAAGTATTAAACAAGCCTTTTCTGAGTCAACAATGGTATTTTAAAAATTAGTTCTATCCTATCTGTGCATTGTTAAAAGAGGAATAATTATCCTTGAGCCGCATATGCATTAGCCAAGGCCTGACAATAACCTAAAGCGAAGAATTTGTCGTGCAAAAAGCACTCAGAATCAGTGACCAGCTAACCCATCAACATTACAATCACTGAAAACCAGGCAATTAAATCATCTTGCATAAATTACAGATACTAGAAATGTGACAAATGTAAGCCTCTTTGTCCTATGTGCCCTGACGTAACCTTCTTGAAGGGAAGACATTCATCATAGTTCAGAAAAGATCAATAGGAATGAACTGTGCTGCTGAAAAGATCAATAGTAGTGTGTTGTAGAGCTAACAGAAGATGGGACATGGCAACGCTGACAAGGTCTGATACAGATTTGAGTCCTCTTCCTTTGGATGGACACAGGATTTGCAATGACGTCATTTACTTTGTTCACATTTTGTGGAGTTACAGACATATTTTAAAACAAATTAGATTATTTGACATCAATTTTTAGACTGCTCTCTATAACAACACAAAAATATATTTTTAAATATGTAGATAGCTATTATCTAGATAGCTAGATATCTATTTTATATACTTCATAGATGTGTTGAATTGAAACAAAGAACTGCTTTATTCAGATCCTTTGCTATGACACATCAAAATTAATTAGATACATTTTGTTTCCTTTAATTGATTGGAAATCATTTATGCCTATGCAGAGATCCATGTCCCATGAGTAAAAAATGAAGTAATGAACTTCAAGAAACCCTCCTTACATGTTCAGGATGCATGTTCAGGGATGAATTTTCAGAAGGCAAAAAAAGATCCTGCATGAAATGTATAAAACAACGTAGTGTGGAAAAAATAAAGGGGTCTGAATACTTTACCGACCCACTGCAGTTGTCCCTCAGGCAGACATTAGTTTGTACGTAAAACACAGTAAAGAAGTATGCCCAAAGTTTAAGAGTTAACTTGTAAGCTTCTGTTGTATCTGTGCCCTCTTGGCCTTGAATCAAGTGGTTTTTAGTGTAGACAAAGAAGCTGTCAAGAGCTAAGGAACAAGATTTAAAAGAGAAGCTTATTCACAGATAAAAAGACTAAAAAGAGATTTTTGGGGCTGCTAAAGAGGCAAGAATAAGACTTCTCCTGGGTGCAGAGATTGAGCCATTGGAAGAGAAAGAGAGAGTCGTAAAGAGACGGATTTGAGTCTCTGTCTAGAATACTAAGTATAAGGTAATAATACCTGCCTAAATGGCAGAGCTGCCACTAATCAGCACACTAGTCCACCTAGGATGACAAAAGGCCATGTGTTACAATGATTGCAGGACCACTTACAATATGCGTACGCACACACACACACAAACAATGTGCGTTCACGCTGACACCTACATGCACAAAGAACTAACACGCACAGCATGGGTACATGAGTAGACATGCTGCAACAAGCATCTACACATATCCTGTTGAGTAGATATAGACAATGACATGCACTCACAAAAACCCTCAATCACTACCTGAGAGATCAGAGAAGATGGTAATTTGTCTGATTACTGAGTGGTGTCAAATTGTGATTTCCTGCTGTTGCCCCAACTGATTTAGAGAATAGCCCTGAACTTTTGTTAGCCCAGAGAGGAGAGACTACGCTCAGTTTGCGTGAAAATATTTCTCCCTGGACCAATATAAAATCTTTTTATGCGCTGCAAAACACAACCTTGTTTTAAGTCTCACAGAGAGGTTTTTTAATTGCTGTCGAGCAATTCTTTGTCAAAGCCTGAACAGAAATGTGTAGCTACAGTACAAGAATCTTGTTCTGAAATCTCTGAGTGTTTCTCTTTATTTTCATCCTCTTTTCTCCATTTGCTTTCCAGTAGCTCATCTGGAGCCAAACTAAATGCTGGTGGGGGGTGTCACAGACAAATTAAGTCATTACTGCTAATGCACTGCAGCGATATGGAGACGATAGAAGCTGCATCCCAACACAGGCTCCAGCTCAATTTAGAAAAAAAAAAGCCTCACATTTTTAATGAATAAAACAAATAACTCCCTGTCCTGATGGCTTCTTTCTCTTATCTGCTGCTGAGCAGGAGGGCCGAAATGGGGAGAAACCCCGCCATGGCCAACATTACGGTTCTGCAGAGCTAGAGAGAAAATGAGACTTCTGCTGTGTGACTCTGCAACTAAGGAAAGAAAATAGGCTGGTAAACTTTTATTGTGTCTATCCTTCATACACATTTTTATTTAAAGGTAACTGTATCTGCCCACCATCACCTCTAAGCATGTGTTCAGGCAGAACACAAGGCAAATTTTAAAGGTGGCGATTGGATACAAAGTCAAATGAAAGGCGTGATCAGATGCAAATTTGCCCAGGGCGGCACGACCTGAGACTCAAGACACACTCCCACAGACAAGGTCGGCCCATTGCTAGTTTAGCTTACAGCTAACGTCTGCGCAGTCGGTACATTGGATGGAGAATACACACAAATGTCCGGCAGTCAATTTCGAAAACCAAACACATTGGGGTTTTAAGGGAGTTATGTGCCAGACTACAGGTATTTCTCAGCCAGGCTCAATCGCTTCCTAGAGACTGGTTGCCTGACAACCTCACAGATTTTCTTATCTTAGGACAAAGCTAGCCTAGCAGTTGCCCCCATTTCCAGTCTTTGCGCTAAGCTAAGTGGCTGCTGGCTGTAGCTTCATATTTACCGTACAGACATAAGAGTCTGAGTGGTATCAATCTCTCATCTAAAGTAACTAACAATCATACTATTCTTTAAGTTTATACAAGCAATTTCTTTCTTTAAATCACTTTTCTTGAGAACCACTAGATGTTCTATATAAATGAAAAAAACTGTGGCAATGCAAAGTTAGCTACTTTTATGGCTAAGTGAAATGTTTTACACCCTCATTTTCAATATAATCTTCTCCGGGAACCATCACCTTATCGTGGTGGAGAGGTTTGTGTGTCCCTATGAACCTGAGGGCTGTGTTGTCTGGAGCTTTGTGCTCCTGGTAGGGTCTCCCAAGGCAAAGTGGTCTCAGGTGAGGGGCCAGACAAAGAATGGTTCAAAAATCCTATGAAAAATCGAGGAAGGGATGAAGTGACCCTGCCCGGAGGAAGCCCGGGGCCCCCGTCTGGAGCCAGGCCCAGATGGAGGGCTCGTCAGCGAGCGTCTGGTGGCCGGGTTTGCCACGGAGCCCGGTCGGGCACAGCCCGAAAAAGCTACGTGGCGGACATCCCTCCATCCCATGGGCCCACCACCTGTGGGAGGAACCGCTGGGGTCGGGTGCGCTGCCACATGGGTGGCAGTGAAGGTCAGGGGCCTCGACGGACCAGACCCGGGCAGCAGAGGCTGGCTCTGGGGGACGTGGAATGTCACCTCTCTGTGGGGGAAAGGAGCCGGAACTTGTGCGGGAGGTGGAGCGCTACCGGTTAGATCTGGTGGGGGCTTACCTCTACGCACAGTCTTGGTTCTGGAACCATACTCCTGGATAGGGGTTGGACTCTTTTCTTCTCCGGAGTTGCCCAGGGTGTGAGGCGCCGGGCGGGTGTGGGGATACTCACAAGCCCCCGGCTGGCGCCGCTACGTTGGAGTTTAACCCGGTGGGCGAGAGGGTCGCCTCCCTACGCCTGCGGGTTGTGGGGGGAAAACTCTGACTGTTGTTTGTGCATATGCACCAAACAAGAGTTCAGAGTATTCGGCCTTCTTGGAGACCTTGAGTGGAGTCCTGCATGGGGCTCCAGTCGGGACTCCATAGTTCTGCTGGGGGGGACTTCAACGCGCACGTGGGTAATGATGGAGACACATGAGAGGCGTGATTGGGAGGAACGGCCTCCCTGATCTAAACCAGAGTGGTTGTTTGTTGTTGGACTTCTGTGCTAGTCATGGATTGTCTATACTTGAACACCATGTTCGAGCTATAGGGATGCTCATAAGTGTACTTGGTACCCAGAGCACCCTAGGCCAAAAGGTCAATGATCGATTTTATAATCGTTTCATCTGATCTGAGGCCATATGTTTTGGACACTCGGGTGAAGAGAGGGGCGGAGCTGTCAACCGATCACCATCTGGTGGTGAGTTGGGTCAGGGGGTGGGGAAGACTCTGGACAGACCTGGTAAGCCCAAACGGGTAGTGCGGGTAAATTGGGAACGTCTGGAGGAGGCCCCTGTCCGACAGACTTTCAACTCACACCTCCGGCGGAGCTTTTTCGTGCATCCCTGTGGAGGCTGGGGGCATTGAACCCGAGTGGACAATGTTCAAAGTTTCCATTGCTGAAGCTGCGGTGAGGAGCTGTGGTCTTAGGGTCTTAGGTGCCTCAAGGGGCGGTAACCCACGAACACCGTGGTGGACACCGGTGGTCAGGGAAGCCGTCCGACTGAAGAAGGAGTCTTTCCGGGATATGTTATCCCAGAGCGACTCCGGAGGCAGTTGCAAGGTACCGAAGGGCCCGAAGGGCTGCAGCCTCTGCCGTGAAAGAGGCAAAGCAGCGTGTGTGGGAGAAGTTCGGAGAAGACATGGAGAAGGACTTTCGGTCGGCACCAAGGTGCTTCTGGAAAACCGTTCGCCACCTCAGGAGGGGAGCGGGGAACCATCCAAGCTGTGTACAGTAAGGATGGGGCGCTGTTGACCTCAACTGAGGAGGTAATAGGGGCGGTGGAAGGAGCACTTTGAGGAACTCCTAAATCCGACTATCGCCCTCTATGGTAGAGGCAGAGCTGGAGGATGAGGGGGGATTGGCATCAATTTCCCTGGTGGAGGTTGCTGAGGTAGTTAAACAACTCCACAGTGGCAAAGCCCCAGGAATTGATGAGATCCGTCCAGAAATGCTTAAAGCTCTGGGTGTGGAGGGGTTGTCTTGGTTGACACGCCTCTTCAACATTGCGTGGAAGTCTGGGACGGTGCCTAAGGAGTGGCAGACCGGGGTGGTGGTTCCCCTTTTTTAAAGGGGGACCAGAGGGTGTGTGCCAATTACAGGGTATCACACTTCTCAGCCTCCCCGGTAAAGTCTACTCAAGGTGCTGGAAAGGAGGGTTCGGTCGATGAGTCGAGATCTCAGGTTGAAGAGGAACAATGCGGATTCCGTCCTGGTCGTGGAACAACGGACCAGATCTTTACTCTCGCAAGGATCCTGGAGGGAGCCTGGGAGTATGCCCAACCAGTCTACATGTGTTTTGTGGATCTGGAGAAGGCGTATGACCGGGTGCCCCGGGAGATACTGTGGGAGGTGCTGCGGGAGTACGGGGTGAGGGGTCCCTTCTCAGGGCCATCCAATCTCTGTACGACCAAAGCGAGAGCTGTGTCCGGGTTCTCGGCAGTAAGTCGGACTCGTTTCAGGTGAGAGTTGGCCTCCGCCAGGGCTCAAAGCTTGTCACCAATCCTGTTTGTAGTATTTATGGACAGGATATCGGCGTAGTCGGGGTGGAGAGGGGTTGCAGTTCGGTGGGCTGGGGATCTCATCGCTGCTTTTTGCAGATGATGTGGTCCTGATGGCATCATCGGCCTGTGACCTTCAGCACTCACTGGATCGGTTCGCAGCCGAGTGTGAAGCGGCTGGGATGAGGATCAGCACCTCTAAATCGGAGGCCATGGTTCTCAGCAGGAAACCGATGGAGTGCCTTCTCCAGGTAGGGAATGAGTCCTTACCCCCAAGTGAAGGAGTTCAAGTACCTTGGGGTCTTGTTCGCGAGTGAGGGGACAATGGAGGCGGGAGATTGGTCGGGAGAATCGGCACAGCAGGTGCGGTATTACATTCAATTTATCGCACCGTTGTGGCCGAAAAGAGAGCTGAGCCAGAAGGCAAAGCTCTCAATCTACCGGTCAGTTTTTGTTCCTACCCTCACCTATGGTCATGAAGGCTGGGTCATGACCGAAAGAACAAGATCCAGGGTACAAGCGGCCGAAATGGGTTTCCTCAGGAGGGTAGCTGGCGTCTCCCTTAGAGATAGGGTGAGAAGCTCAGTTATCCGTGAGGAGCTCGGAGTAGAGCCGCTGCTCCTTTGCGTCGAAAGGAGCCAGTTGAGGTGGTTCGGGCATCTGGTAAGGATGCCCCCTGGGCGCCTCCCTAGGGAGGTGTTCCAGGCACGTCCAGCTGGGAGGAGGCCTCGGGGGAGACCCAGGACTAGGTGGAGGGATTATATCTCTAACCTGGCCTGGGAACGCCTCGGGATCCCCCAGTCGGAGCTGGTTAATGTGGCCCGGGAAAGGGAAGTTTGGGGTCCCCTGCTGGAGCTGCTACCCCCGCGACCCGACCCCGGATAAGCGGATGAAGATGGATGGATGGATGGATGGATTTTCAATATAATGCTGTCCAGTACAATACCACCCATAACTATGGCCTAGTGTCTTACTATTAGTTGAATCAACATCTGTTGCAAAGTTATAACAAAAACGTAGCCCTATAAGCAGATATTCCATTATTATTTTGGCCTGTGGAGCTTTACTGCTGTAGGATTTCTTTTTTTACATAAACAAATGTACCGCTCTGTTGAGGTGAAATCACCATTCCTTGAAAAGACTTTCCGTTAAATCCCTGTGAATCCCATCATGCGGCTATAACAGCAAACAGTCTCTGACACAATAATTCAACAATGCAGCACACTGTCATGTCTTCACTCCGGATTACTGTGTCTCCAGTTATACAACTAGCAGAGCCAGAGAGACTACACTGATCGCTTCACGGTGAAAAAGAAATTCTAAAATGTCTTTACTACTACAATATAGCAACAATACAAGCAAGACACAACTGTTCTAATTTTTTAATTGTTTACATTTTTAAGACACAACAAGCAACACAGTACTCAACACATGAGCTCCAGTCTTCAGAGAGCGAGAGAGAGAGAGGGGGATAGCGAAATGACAGACCGAGGAAGAGATGGAGATACCAAGTGAGAGACTGAGAGAATGTAGCTATTACTGTTTTTTTTTAATGCTCTTTCCTCTGTATTTCTTCCTTTCACAGAGCTGTGGAACTTTGCTATGAGATGGCAATTGCTGCAGTGATTGTCCCCGGGAGAGCAGAAAAATCCAATTTCATCGATATACAAGGCGAAAAAGATAGAAAAAAGTGAAGAAAAATCCCTTCTGAAAAAAAAAATGAAATTGAGGCATTGAGGGAAAAAACAGCACTCAAAAAAAGAAAAGAAAAGAAAAAAAAAGATCTGAGAAAGGACAGATACAGAGAGACAGATGTGGCGAGGAGGGAGGGCTGAAAAGAGACATGGTTGAGAAAAGAAAAAAGAAAAAAACATGGGCAAGTTGATTGTTAAATATGAGATTGTTTTACAGCGGGGCAGGTATTGAGTGAAAATGTAATAAATATATAGATATTGTTTTCAGGGGCTATTTGGTAGCTGTGGCCCCAATGAGCAGCAGCAGCAGAGGCAGCAGGCTGAGCTGCCTCGGAACCTGGTGATGGCCTGTCACTGGAAGCCCCACTGATGAATGGCCATGTTGGATTGGAACAGACATGTAATATATATCTCTCTGTCTCTGTCTCTCTCTCTCTCTCTCTCTCTCTCTCTCTCTCTCTCTCTCTGTGTGCAAGATGCTCGGGGAATCCTGAGGTAAAGGGAGGATTGAAGGGAGGGTGAAATGCGTGATTGGAGATAATATTAAGCTTGCAGTATACTCCCAAGTGACATGACTACAGCCTTGTTCACCGCCCACCAATACACTATCACTTGAAACCGGTCTAAAATATGTGATTGATTCTGGGGCCACATATTTTTCCATAAATTCCTTTATGTAACTTTTTACTTACTTACTAGTAAGTTTGTTCATGAGAGTTTAATATGCAGGCATGACTTATTCCAGGGGTGGCAGTAGCTCAGTCCGTAGGGACTTGGCTTAGAAACCGTAGGGTCGGTGGTTCAAGTCCTCGTACGGACCAAGTATGGAGTGCGGACTGGTAGCTTGAGAGGTGCCAGTTCACCTCCTGGGCACTGCCAAGGTGCCCTTGAGCAAGGCACTGAACCTCCAATTGCTCGGGGCACCTTTAATGGGCAGATTTAAACTGACAAAAGCAGAAAATTGTCACATTTGAGCAGGTGGAACCAGAGAAAGTTAGGTTTTTTTTTCTTGTCAAAGAATACCTTTAATATACAGTCACAATTTGACCTGGAAATGGATCTGTATATATATTTGCCTGTATGTAAGCTATGATTGCTTATCTTTGTTTAGCTGTCTGTATTTGTATCTGTACTGTACGCGTATTGAGCTCCTTCATCTGGAGTGGACGCTATTAACCAAGCGGGAGTTTCAGTGAGTACACAGGAACAGAACATGCCAAAAATTGTGACTTTGTTTAGCATACTGCCGGGCTTCCGTTGGGTAAAGAGAACAGGGAGTGAGGACAGGCTGAGAGTGCCAAACGGGGCACTGTGACCAGAAAATGAAAAAGGAGTGCTATTAACACAGTCCAAACAAACTGCACCCCCTATGGAGTCCCAAGCCGCTTGCTGCACAGTAAGACAACATGCAATATGCCCACCATTGATCTAAGTTACACACAGGATCACACACCATCACACAATATGCACACATCAAAACACACACATGTTCGCCACTTCTGTTGTGTTTCGTCTCCACAGGCCATGAATCCTAATAGAAATTGCAAATTGAAATGATGGGGTCTGTGTTTCTTTTTTTAAGGACAAAGGGCTTTGGGAATATAATTAATTTATCATTTAATTGCTGTGCATGAATCAATAAATAAAGCAGTGTGCACACTGTTCAATTTCACAGACCCTTTCTACATCATTCCCCGTTTCTTTTTTTTAACCAATCAGAGATGGGTTTTACTGTTCTTTCAACCTTTTCTTTTACTCTCTTGTTCTTTATCATTCAGTGACATTTTCTGTCTCTTTCTTTTACTTTGGTCTTTTTCTTTCCCTACTCACTCACAAATGTCACACTTTATTATATCATACTTTCTCAGGTAGAATCTCTTTAATTCTAATTTGTCTCCAGCTGTCTTTTTCTCTCATCTTTTCTTGTGTTTATTCTCTGGTTCCTCTTTTTCCATTAGCTTCTTAATACATTATCTCTTTCCTTGTGTCTCTCTCTCTCTAAATCTTCTGTCTGTCTCTCTCTCTCTCTGAGGTGTGAAGGTGATTTGTTGACACTTTGATCTAAGGAATATTGACCATTGGCCAATATGGCTGATGGATGGTCAGTGCCTGAAGTCGATAATGCCTGTGTTAGTTGGGACTCGTCGCTTCTACCATAAGCACTCACATTTGCTCCTATACAGGGCAATGCAGTAGAGCTACACTGTCAAAAGATGTAATAATGCAACACAAGCTGAGGAACCGAAAGAGAGAAGATTAGCTATACTGCTGGACCTGAGGTTCATGTGAAACAAGAGAGCATGCCTAGATCTTATATTATTTCAACATCTTGAGTTCTTTTGCCAAGCCATCAACCTGCTAACGGAAGTCAGTAAAAAAAAGGTACAGTTGTTTTCTTTGCAAATGATCAATCAATTAATTCACACCTTCACTTGAGGTCGAGCTCCTCTTCGCTACCCAAGCAGAATTGTACAGACCAATGCCCTTCCACAAGTCCACTACCACTCAATACCCACTGGCTTGCCTGAAGATTTCATCCTCAGTGAAGGATGGAACATTTAAGAGCTTTATTGACCCAAAGGGAGAACTGTCTTGTGCCCAAAAAAAAAAAAAAAGAATTAAACAAACAAATTATTATAATTGTGCTGCTTGTTAAAAAGATAAGAACAACTAGTACAAAAAAAGTATATTTAAATCAATGTGTGTAATTATGATGTGTGCACATGCACAACACAAGACACCATCTTTTCACCAAGAAATCACATGTGAACCATTTGGATAAAGACAAATGGTATGTGGTAAAAGTATGTGATATGTTGCCATCCTTCCTTGTATTCATGTGAGCTTCTGAGAACAAGAATATGTGAGTGCCTCCCTCTTCCTCAGTGAATATCTGGCTTCACAATGGTGTGAAACTTCAATTTTGTTTACACTATAGAGAGCGTTTGACTTTTTGCTCCCTCCAAAGGGGAGAAAACTCCTTCCCAGCATGAAGGCATCATTTTAAGCACATTAAACTGGGCATTGTATCCTTCTTAAGAAACACTTATGATTTGAAAGCAGCTTGAGTGCATCATTTTTTAACACACTTTAACAGGGCATTTGACCCTGGTTGCCTGCCTTGCAGGCATCTCTATCTGGGACCAGCATGGAGCTGCCATTTGAAGTGGGCTAAGCATGACAGCTGACCCTTGTCCCCCTCCATAGGACACTGGTTTGACAAGGACCATCAGGGTAGTGTCATTTTCAGGGACAGAAGGACACACACAGGAAAGAATTAGATGTAACCTTTTATCCTTCAGGTGGAGGGATGGAGGGTGGAAATTAAAAGAAAAAAGAGCCCCAGAGAGCAGAAAAAGCAGCAGAGAGACAATTATGGAGAGGCAAAGAACACGAAAGAAACAGTGATGCGCACCACACTGGGGAAAGCATGCAGAGTTTAAGTTGAGGGACGATAACAGAAACAGTGGGGCAGAGGGATGAAGAAAAAGAATAAATGCGAGATGTACTTTGGCTGATCCCATTGGTGACCAAGCCCACTGGGTATGCTGGCTGAATTGTGTGCATTAATCTGTGTGCACTGTGTACACTGGTGTGCGTGTGTTTCTCTGTGCACTGCTGTGTGTCGATGAGTGCATTACACATTAATAGAGGTATGTTATGAAACACTAGGCAAAAACTAGAGATGCAGCGATGTATGTTCTTAAAAATAGCAATGATGTAATCTTGCTTGGTGTCTGCATAATGCAGCATTTAGTTTTTACCTTGTTGTAAAATGGAAAGTTATCTTTTGCTTCATCTTTGGAAACGGTATCCTCCACCTTGGGCTATTCTAGTTAGTCGTGCTTTGGTTTGGTTTGTTCTATTATGTAGCTTTTATATCATTCTTGTAGTTATGTGGAGAGCAAAACTCTATTACGGTAATATATTATCGTAAGATAATTCAGAGTACAGGCATAAAGGCATTTTCAGTATGGTGCAAACTGTTTCTTACCCTCTCCTCGAGCCGGGCCACCTGCTCTCTGTAGAAAGCATCCTGCTTGTTTAGGTCTGCTTCTCTGGCCCCCAGCTGCTTGGCCTAAACACACAAATAAACATACAAATAAACACACACACACACACACACAAAGAAAAAACATTACTTATGTGCTCAGTGGAGCACTGCCAATTTTATATAGATGAGGTTTGAATGTATGGGAATATGTGCACATGTTGCTTAATGTGTAGAAAATACACCTGTGTGTCCACATGTGTGTGAGACTGATGATGCCTTGGCATGTATTGTATGTGCTTCTTTGTCCTCTTGTGTTCAATCTTCAGCCAAACCACTTTCAGGCCAAGAGGATAACATCACTTCTCAGTGCGAATGAGCGCCATGGTCTGGCGTATATATCTACCCAGCACTACCAATCTTCACTGTCCTCCCCTCTACTGTGACCTTCACTAAACGTACGGCTGACTCTCTGGGTGATATACAAAACAGATAATACCTGGAGGTATCAGCTCCAAGAGAGGAAAAAGCAGGCCTTCACACTGGGATAGGGTGCCAGGGACTTATATCTATATAGACATTTTAATTTGACTAATTATGATAAGTTTAATATTCCTAGCAGACACATGTCTAATTGTGAAATTTCTTCTCATCTCATCTCATCATTTACTTGTCAATGCCTAAAAAAAAGTGTAAAAAGTCTATAAAAAGAAGAGGGGGAGAGGCTTTAAACAAGACATAGAGCTGTGTTATTTAAAGTAACAGCGAACTTTGGGACCCAACCAAAAAGCATATTGTATAACTGCTCCCTACTGCTAATAAGATCAGAAAATAAGTTGACATTGTCATCTCACCTATAATTCCACAAAGCATTTGGAGTAATAAAGCTGTATAAAAAGGGATAATCAAAATATGGAGCAGCTGAAATACTATACCTGCAGAAAAATGTAGAATGTCAAAGAAGCTGAAAGTAAAAAAGAAATCTTTGGACTCTATCATGCAGAAACACTGAGAGAACTGTGGAGTCTAGACTTACCCTCTGTCCAATCTCCTGAATAAGGGAAGCATTGAAACAAAACAAGAAAGGGTAGAAGAGAAAGTGTGTAAAGAGGCACTGATTCATCCATAAACTTCTTCAAAGTGACATTTGGAAAGGTTTAGTATTCAGAGGCTAGGGGTGACTGGCTGCCACACTGATCTGCTTGAATACTCACACTTCATTCTCTCAATCTCTACTCACACTGGCATACACACACACACACACACACACACACACACACACACACACACCAGTGCATACAGTACACATACAATACATGTAAGATATACGACCATAAACTATGTTTTTATGTACATACAGTCATGTGAAAAAATTAGGACACCCATGCTAAAGTTGACTAAAAAGATGCTAAAGCTGACTAAAAAGATAAATAAAAAAAAAATGTTTAAGAAATTGATCTTAATGCCTTAATTAAAAAAATGAGGAAAAATCCAACCTTTAAGGACACCAATTTTCTTTTTGAATGAATAATGTATCGTAAATAAATAAATGTTCTTCCTTAAAATACAGGGGGCATAAGTAAGTACACCCCTATGTTAAATTCCCATAGAGGCAGGCAGATTTTTATTTTTAAAGGCCAGTTATTTCATGGATCCAGGATACTATGCATCCTGATAAAGTTCCCTTGGCCTTTGGAATTAAAATAGCCCCACATGATCACATACCCTTCACCATACCTAGAGATTGGCATGGTTGTATTTCAGTTGGCCTAATAGCTGGTTTGATTTGCATTAAGAGATGATTTTATGGAAAGTACCCCATGCCAATCTCTTGAAGTGTCCTTGAAGATTGGATTTTTCCTCATTTTTTTAATTAAGGCATTAAGATCAATTTCCTAAAGATGATTTTTGTATTCCTCTTTTTAGTCAACGTTAGCATGGGTGCCCTAATTTGTTCACATGACTGTACATGTTACATACTTTCAAACTCTAAGACGGACCAAACGGACCATACTGCAGAGGACTGTCCTATGGAAAGCAGCCACGCAGAGAAGCTTTGAAGCCTTTGCTTTAAGCACTATGGGATGTTGAAGGAGACAGAGTATGAAGAAAATACAACGTACCGAAAAGAAAAAAAATGCATTACCCCATCCAATCTTTACTACACTGATAACCATCTGTGTTTGGCGACTCAATGCACTGCAGGCGGAGCTGCATGCTCTGTGCATTGTGATGTGGAGTGGTGAGGAGTGTCACCGAGGGGCTGTGCTCACATGAGATGAGTGGGGGAAGTTTCAAAGTCAAGGGGATGCTCCAAGCTTTCCCATTACACGCAAGACAGAAACCTACCAACACAGACAAACACCTGGGCACGCGCGCGCTCGCTCGCTCGCACACACACAGCCATTATTCAAATATAGTAATAAAAAAAAAATAACACTCCACAGCATCACTTTATCACATTTCTGACAACACTCAGCAAAGTACCACCATGAGCTAGTTGCTCCTGTCTCTGCTGTCCTCAGCACAAGCTAACACCAACCAACCTTATTGTTGCCGTGAGACTATTGTCTCCACTGTGTCCCCTTACATGTCTGAAATGCTGTTGTGTGGCCACTGTGATACAAAAGCTAAAGCTGCCTGCACTTCATGATGGAATCAAGGTAAACTTAAACCTAAATGATAGCATGAGTGAACGTACCCTGAAGTACACCCTTAAAAGTATGCTGTAAGTACACTAGAAGTAGCACTATCATGACCTTGAAATGTGTTATCGATGCGTCATCGAGGTGCCAAAAAAACTGTCTCCCACTAACAGCTCAATTTAAGAGGAAGAGGAGAGGGATGATGGGATGGAGGGAAACACATAGGAGAGGATTGGTAGGGGGTTGTGTACTGTCACAAGTGTGTCCAAACTCAATGTTACGCTGATAGGTGGCGACTAAAGAAAGAGAGAGACAAAAGATGCACACAGACGCCAGGACACAGTGGCTCAGACAGTGATCTGAAACGCACACATCAGCACATACACACACCAGCCCGAGCAGCTGTACCCACAGAAAGCGGGTGGAGAGATAAATGTGTGCTGAAGGCGAGACTAAAGGGGCCATTAAAAGAGGAGAGGTTGTGGCAGAAATGTGTGCCCAGGGATTTTCTTTTTTTTTTTGCTCACTTTTGTGTGTGTCTATGTTTAAGTCTATTCATACATGCAGTCGTGCATGTGTTCAATTTCCATGCAAGCAGGTTGGCCCTCCTCTTTGACGACACGCACAGGCCCCCACACACACACACACACACACACACACACACACACACAGTGTCAGGATTACTTCCAACTGATTAAGCCCATTCAGCAGACTTTAAAGATAATCTAATCATACTAAAGGCCAAACAATGGGACAGACTTCACCACTGCCCATGCACCTTTTGTTCCCCTAATGAAGAGGCGGTCATGGGTGGAGGGGCCGGCGTAAGCCTGGGGGGGGGGGGCAAAATTAGACAAGAAAATGGAAATAAACTTGAGAGTGGAAAGAATGCAGAGATAAGAGACAAAGAAAGGAAGAGGACAACAAAACGTGATTTGTCATTGGAGGTGTCAAGAATGGAGAACTGGCTGTTAGATGGGACATCTAGATGGGACACCAGTGCATCTCTTTAACTTTACGGAAAAGTTAAAGAGAGAAAAGGATCACAAAGTGCAGAAAGGAAGATGCATGTTAAGTGGAAGAAACAAGAAAAAAAGGGGACACCTGAAGCTCTTACAACTTTCCCGATTTGAAATCTAGACTTTTCCAAGACAATGATCATTCCAGACATGATGAAACACAGAATTTTCCTAATTTTCGGAGTAATTTCAAAACTTTGCATGTCCGGAGGATGATAATTTATTTATTTACTAATTCTAATGACTAAGTTTAATTTTCCTGTGCAGCAACTCATTACTCTGGCACAGCCAGTATAGTCCATACACTGCTGTTTGTAGCCTAGAAAACCACACTAACATCAACAGCAAACTTTTACATTGCCCCTGCTGTATCCATCTCCCTCTGGTCTCTTATCAAATACAGTAGTACAATGGCTGGGGGTGACAGGCGGTTTAGAGTGAGACTGTGGTGGTCAGATTAAATGGATCGTTTAGGCGAGGAGAACGCCTCTGTGAATATCAATTAGCCAGCCGTAGAATAATTAAGGACAGCCATGTTTTTTAATTAGCCGACTGCCGCAGTTTGAGCTGGGAGCGAGGGCGGAGGAGTAGAGGAGGACAAGAGGGGAGGAGAACAGGAGAGGAGGATGGAAGAGGGATGAAAACAGGTGGATTTTGCTGCGTCAGCCTCCCCCCACCTCCTGTTTTCTCACTGATTTGCTCACATACACTATTGTCTTTCACATATGCTTTTTTGTTTTAAGTGTTCTCTCCGTTTGTTTTTTCTTTTAAAGCATTCCGAGGGACTGAAATAAAAATAACTCCGTGCCTGCAGCGATCAGCAGCAACTGCATGTGTGAGTATGTACTTTTACTGTGTGTGGCTACGTATAGGACTTCCCGTTATTATAAAGACCTTTATATATTAACGATCAAGTGACAAAGCCCTCTAGCAGCCATAAGAATTATGACGGGAGCAAAGGAGGAAGTCAGGTAACATGGTTATAGAGCGACAAAGTCCACGTATAGGACGAGGTCATGGTGGACGGACGGGTCACACGGGTTTCGCATTTCCAGCCGACAGTCACTGTCGGATTCTTTTAGCCATGGCCATAATTGTTCCATTAGCTTAACCACGTAGTTTTTTCCTGTAACCATGACGACAAAGGTCCCCTAAGGCCCTAAACTTAACGAAGTGGTCATTTTAACCCAAACCATGATCTTTTCCTAACCAAGTCGATACAGTGCTTTAACCTAACCAAACCATAACTTTCATAAAACAGATTTTTTTTTTTGTAAGGCATGGACAAATAATGTTGATGCCAGATTAAAAAAAATCATATTATGCAATATGCAATTTATGAGGACTGGCATTTTGTCTTTGGGGGCCTTGTTGTGTTAAAATTAGAAATTGATCCAACTTTTACAGCATAAAATAAAACCAGCAGATGTCAGCTGTCATGTTCAGTGTAAAGACTTGGTTGGACTGGTTTTCTGCCTTTTTGACTTGTGTCCTCCTAATATGTCTACAGTACCTATAACCACTCGTCATACATTTACCATGTCTATTAGTTGTAAGCAGTATAATGAAAGTAATTTTCCTTTAAATTGTTCCTTTTGAATAGCTTTTGGAGGCCTGAAAGGGTAAAACTATCCAGTATTTTACAAGAAAATGTATATGACTGTATTAGAGACAAGCTTGAAAAAATGGACATCATTTTGTGTGAAATAAATAAATATGTTTTTGATTAGTTCCTACACCATTAATTATCCTGTTACAACATATACATTACAACACCTTTGGGGAGTCCTGGCCCCCAGGTGAAGAACCATTGACTTAAACAAGTGATACATCTTATGATAAAATTCTATTTAGTTCAAAGTTTACAAAACCAATTGCCGACAGCATACATTTAGGCTTGGCACCACAATGTTTAATAAAAAAAAAGGCAATTTCTTCTTACAAGAATAAAAACCACAATCCGATAATCGCTATTAGCAATTCTGTACATATTACATTTTTCATTTCACACATCAATGAAGGAGACCTCTGCATTGTAACAATGAGGTGATTCAGTGTTACACTGTACGTCCGCCACATGATTATAAATCACGCTAGATGAAAATAATCTTGCAAGATGCCATGATCGATAGAGCACAAATCAAATCACTTCACATTAACTAACAGCACCTCATCCATAACCTTGGTCTCTTTTGTCTTCCCCCTGCCACCATCAGCTGAGCCCTGATTCACCCCTGTCACGACTAGCATCATAATCAATGCTCCCTCACACCATCCGAGTGAGTGCTGCAGCACGGTGGGTCAGAGCTGCTCACCAGGGCCCATCTATCACAGAGCTGTGCGACAGGGCCCTGTGACAAACTAATACTGAAGCAGCGGGCCTCGGGTCATGTGTACTTCAACAAGCAGGGAGGGGGTCAAGGGGCAGCACAATGTGACCGTGCTCTGGTGTTAATTGGCACGGCGGAGGTGTAGGTGGCATGTGGGAGGTTAGAGATGGATAGAGGGAAGGGAGGGGAAGTTCATTGAGTAGAGAAGATGAAAGAGAGGGAGAGACGGGTCAAATTGTGGATGGAATATGAATGACAAGATAGTTGGAAGGAGAACCGGGTTTTTTGACAGCTGTTGCGAGAACTGTCATATCAAGGAGATAGGAGAATATTTTAAAAGAGGGGTTTGACAAAAAATACAGTTTCTTACTTTTTGCTGCCAAAAACAAATCCACACACACACACACACACACACACACACACACACACACACACATATATATATATATATATATCTTGGCACATCTTGTAACTGCCTCTAAAACCATTGCAACTCTATCTTTAAAAGCTATCACTGGCAGATCAAATCTAAGTGATGGAGTGTAAAATGATATCACCTAACACAGACCTTACTGGCGGTTTTACACATTACCCTTAGAGTCACTAATAAAACATAAGTCCTGGTAGCAGTAGCTGTAAAACTTCATTGGAAACCATTCACTTTGGCTGGTTAATTAGCATGTGGTTTTACTGAGCTGCAATAACACTTAGGTTCAAGGCTAGCCATTAGTCTCCACAGGAGGTGGTAGGGTTATGGGCGATATAATCGTGTCAGATAAAGTGTGGTCAGTTAATGGGCTTAACCTTGACTGATAACAGTAAAGGACAAACACACTGTCAAACACTTCTTTAAACGCATACTGATGGCTGAGAAACATGTAACTTTTTATTACTAACAATCCTGCTACAGGGTTCAGTGTTACATTTTTCTCAGGCCGCTGAATCAAGTTCAGCTTGTATCTAGTGAATGTTATCAAAAGTGCTGTATTCAAAATAATTGAAAGAAAGAAGAAATTAATTGCACAATTATCAGAAAGTAATACTTGATATGTGAAAGACATGCTATCATATATTGAGCTTAAGTTGGCCATCACTTAAAAATGATTTGTAAAGGCCGGACGTGCTTTAAATAAACTAGTTCGTACAACTTGTGGTCTAAACATGGCAAGTGATGATTAAAGTGTTATTAGCTGTTCACAAAAACTGACTGCAGTAGTAGAATAAAAAAAGACAGCTTTAGAGAAGAATCCTAACTACTTTTTCAACTCCACACAACTGTTCAATCTCAGCATAAAAACAAACTTGTCGGAATACCATTTTCAAAAAGTTACAAAATCTGCCAGAAAGGTGGAGTAAGGAGTAAGTAAGAAAGCAACATAGACCAACATCAAGCCATCATATGATACCTGATTTATCTTCTTATCATGACAACCATTTTAAAATGTAATAATGTTTAAGTGTTGAAGGCTTTCTTTCCTTCTAATTCTAGTACCAATTCTTATATGTGATGGATGAAGTTCAGTTGCTGTGTTGACTCTCTGATGGTACGACCAACAAAGAAAAGAAAAGAAAATAAATAAACCCCATAAGGTCAGTTGAGTTGGCTATTGTTTTAACAGTCCACTATACAGAGCAACAGGAAACATGGGGACAAAGATTGTTTTTGAATCAGTTACATACGTCTAAGACCGCTGGACTACAAGGACGCCCCTGAAACAAACTTGACAGCATGGCCACCCTGTCACAACATAATAATGCAGCATCCTGGGCCCCACTTCACAGTCAGTGGAGCTGGGAATAGTCCAAATAAAGTCAAAAAGGAGCAGTGATTAATCATTGGGAACAAGCTGGCTGTGCTAAGAAGCTCTGACTGAAGCAATTACCTTCTGACCATTATGCTGTAAATATATGTCTATTTTTTATGCACATATTGTTTAGACACTTGCTTTTGCTGTGGAACCAGTGTTTATGCCAGCACAGCAGCAGTGTCCAGATGCTGCTTACCAGGTGTCTGTTGGCATGCAATATGTAGCAAAGTGGCTGATCATCAAAACAATAAATAAGTTACCCGTCAGTTCAGGTTACTCATGTTTATGAGTATAAATGTTTGTATCTGATTCTAGCATGGTTTTCACAAACCCTGTACAAGAACATATAATGGTACGTTATTACTCCTATATATGTTTGCAAACTTTAGTAACTTGACTTGATCTTTGACAAACAAATGACCTGGTAGAAAAAGACATCAAAACCACAGGCTGCAGACAGAATAACTCTCATGGGGGATCGCTTAGTACAGTGAGTAATAGCGCAATGACCTGGTGGGTCAAAGGGCTGACCTACCCAGGACAGAGACTGAGGGGCCAAGACAGGGACCAAAGGCCAAAAGGTGTAGGTGGTGAGTGTGGGTGTCTCAATGTTTGTGCGTGTATCCTAACTACTGGCTGATTAAGGGCACATTAAAATGAAGTGTCATTGTGGAGTCTGTAGCTCATTGACTGTGAACAGGGGTCAACAGAAGGCTTGATGTGAACCAGCATGATGCTGAGACAGGGGTGTCAACCCACTCACACATTAATATCTCCTTTGCACTTCTCCCAAATGTGGAGCTGTTTAGAGAATATACTATTTTATTTTCGGGAAGGATATAAACAGCGAGGTTCATAGTAATAATAAGATAATTATGTAACATGCTTCCTTTAAGATGTTCTCAAGAATGAAAAGCAGGGAATATCATAGGAAAAGCTTGAAAAGAAAAATCGTCCAGTGAAAACGAATGGGACAAGTGAGCCTACAAAAGGTTGAAATCCTGGTAGAAACATGAAAAATGACTTTCCTTTCTACTACCAGACACTTCAAGCCCCTCGGCCTGTGTTGGAGACACCACCTCCACCGCTCCACTGCCAGCACCTTCGCTGAGGGACGGCAACAACATCTGCTGGCTCAGAGATTGATTAATTGGCTGATCGGGCGCCCGCGGTGTAAACTGATTGATTGATCATCTTGTGGTTGGAGCTGCCTTTATCTAGAGCCCTGGGGAGCGAACCTCTGGAGGTCCCCAGTCATCTGTCATGTCCAACACACAGGAGAAGACGGGAGGAGAGATGAAGAGCTGTGGGTTCATTACCGAGACATGGGGGGCATGTATGAAGGAAGTCTCAGCCAAGATGGGAACAGGGGGCATGCCGAGAGAACAATGGGGACAAAGGGGCTGAGCATGAAAGGAAGGGAGTAGATACTCTGGTGTTTGTAGAGAGGAAGCTAAATACAGACATACATGAAGGGAGAAAGAAAAAAGGAGTGTGGCCAAGCCAACAACAACATCAGAGGGACAATCTTGTCCATAATGAGAAGAAGCACTTTATTAATCTCTTATTGGGATTAACACACAGACACACACACACACACACACACGTCAGAGTGAAAGGGTTGCCAATGAGTTGGGGGTTCAATGACTTGCTTAAGGGCACCAAACAAGAGAGCTAGACTGTCATGATTAATTGTCTCATTTAGTTAAAGGAAGGTATTAGTACTACTAACTATGGTTATTTGGAGCTTCTTTTTCAGGATCCAGGTTTTGTTTGGACATAAAACCTCCACTCACTTATAATTCCTGACCACAACTCTGTTTAACATCTGAGCAGTGAGAGTAATGGGATACTGGGAGAAGGTGGTGGCGAGAATGCTAGTACGCATTCATTCAGACACATAAACCTATGGCAGGAAATTCCTTTACTTGACAGCAGAGGACACAGTGGAGTGGAGAGGGGCATATTGTCTTTGGACAACAGATGTCCCTAGGGAGCAAAGTGAATGAGAGAGAGTTGGTAGAAGAGAGAAAAGAGATGGAACAACCTACAGCAGAAAGAAGGTGAGAGGAATGTGGAAGGAAAGACATAAGAGGAATACATACATGCATACAGGTGGGAGAAAGACAGCCCGAGGATATGTTGCTGACATTGGACTTTGTGGATAACTCAAGCTGGATGTGCCTGATCCGTCAGTGTACATGTACCTGCAGCATGTGAAGCCTTACCTGGATCCATCTGCATGTTAAAATCCATCCTAGTGTATATGTAAGTGACTGAATCCTTGTTTGATTATGGCTGTGGGCATACTGTACATATCTCAGTACACATGCTGTGTATCTATGCATATTCATTCCACCCAGCAGCAGGTGGTCTTACCAGGACTGATGAAGCCGGGAGGGGGCCACAGTCCACCTTCAGCTTTTGTCCATCAAGCCAATGTCAGCAGATTCAGGGTCACCTCTAATCTGCTAACCTCTTTATCTGAACATATGCCTTTTCCTCTTTCTTAATGACTTTAAAGGGATGCACAGAAAAGAGCCATTTTGATGTTATTTTCTTTTCTTAAATCACAGGTTAGCCTGTTCATTTATTATTGACTTGTAAGTATGATCCTTTACACCTACAAATCAAATCACATTAATGAGTAAATAAATATTTTTATTTCACCAAAATAATTCCTGCATGCAGATACAGTGCTATGTTGTTGCTATTCCTCCCAGGTTATTTGAAATGTGTTTAAAGTTTACACTTTTTTTGTAGTTTTTAAGTGCTGCTTTGGATCGGTTTGTTTCCTAATTGGAGCGTGTTACCTATTTTGAAAACTGCTTTGTGGATCAATTTCGGTTTCTCTCTTGTTTGCTCGCTATTTAGCCCCCTATCTTGTATCCTATTTCCATTCTCTCACATATTGTATATCTCATCCAGACTTTCTGCTTCTTGACTCCCCTCTCTTCGTTCCCTCCATATGTTGAAGTTCATTCCATCGTTCAATCAAAATCTCTACCTCGAGCACCATTAGCTGAGCTGACTGTTCAATACTATAGAACCTCATTAATACCACTCTCCTGTCAGAGCCAAAAGAGAAACAGAGAAAGACCAAGAAAAGGGAAAGGGATGAGCTCAAAAGAAAATATGTGTCATATTACACATCTACTGCACTGAGCCACATGCATACAATGCGTCCAAGTTAACTCAGGATGCTTGCTTTTCTAACCTTTGCACTTAAATATCTTGCCAATTAAGTCTCAGCTAGGATGAGTGAAAGAGAGAGGTTAGGAAACACAAAGAAAATATTGCAAACTATTCTCAATCATACTACAGGCTGCAAAGAGGTTTGCGACTATTACAGTCCCAGCTACTGTACCACTGACATTACAGTTTTAGAAAAAGGGAAGAAATGTCAGGTTCAACATGTTACATTTTATTAAATACAGTTGCATGTCTCAACATCACTGAAAATGATTTGCACCTTTCAGTAACTGTCCGTTTCTTGTAGTGATCTTGTTTTTCCTGATATTCTCTCTACCAATGCACAGAATTCATGTTAGTACAAGGCCCTATAAAAAGGAGTCAAATTGGAGAATATGCAACCACACAAAATAACACCATGGCAAACAACAGGCCAAAATCTACAGCACCAACAAATAGGCATTAAAATTCACTGCTTATCTACTGCTTCTCACTCTGAAAACTCTAAAATCTATTAAACCCTAATAAAATCAGTTAAAACCTGCCAAGGTTCACTCTTGAATTCACAAAAATGATAATTGCTGTTATTGCAATCACTTTGACCAGAAAAATAAAATCAACTTTTTACTAAATGACAGTTATGCAGTCGCTGTATAAGTGTCTTTAGCTGTAATGAATGGCTAAAATTATAATTCACAAGAAGAAATAGCTTGCTACACTCACTAATAGTGACGTGAAATATATAGAGGAAAAAGAAAAACCTAAAAAACTTAAAAATCGTGGCCGGGTCTTTTTTGCTTGGCTGGAAAAAGCACAAACCTCAAATTTTCTGTTATGCATTGTGCTGAAAGTGCTATTAGGTAATTAGTTTCTGTTTGCATAAGTCAAATGCATTCACTGCTTAGGCAAAGGTGAACAAGAGCACACAGCACAATAAGATATTTCTGGTCAGCTTTCCAAAATGTTTAGAACAAATGAGGATAAATACATACACCGCCCCCTGAGGCTGAGGCAGTAAATTGACAGTAAAGGCTCTCTTGTCAGAAAGAAGTGTTCCTGACACCAGTATCCATCCATCAATCGAAACGCTTCCGTATCCCAGCCCCGCCGCTGGCCGCTTGCAGTGCCAATTAGCTGACAAGGTAAGGGCCTGGCGCAGAGTGCCAGCCATGGGCCATGCCAATTAGAGCCTGACCTCCTGTCTAACCCTAATACTGGCATGGTGTGTGGGCACCACACCCTGGGCAGGGGTGAGGTAGGGCTGCCAATATGTAAAGAACGGTTGAGTGGACACCCTTCAAGATGTGAAAGAGGGAGCATTCCAAAGACAGGAAGGAGAAAGAGAAATGGACACATGTATGTTTAGTCAATCAAAGGGGCAGTGGTGCAGACAGAATATCTGCTCACTTAATTTCACACAAAGACAAAACATGCCTCTACCTCATGCATTGAACTTTTAAAAAAAATCTGAAGGTTGTTAAAAGCTTGGCATTTCCAAAAGGCAACTATAAATAAAAAAAATCATGTTGTTTGTAATTTTTCAGTGACCTAAATAATTCATCATTGTGGAGGGAATATAGTTTGTAAGGTCCCATGTATACTTAATATATCCACAGTGATAGAGTTTATCCAAAAGACTTGCACATTATGTGGTAAAACTGGTCTGATGGGAATGGTGAACAGGGTTGCATGACAAATCAAAGCACTGCCAAGATCCCAAAATCACCCCCAAATTCTAACCTATAATAGGTTGCATTATTGCTCTTTTTCTCTTAACACTTTGAAGAGAAGACTTTTGATATCACCAGGCAAAAATAGTAAAGTATTGTGTCACCAATCAAAGTGTGTGGCCAACAAATAAATCATAAACCCCAGCCAGACTGGGGGGAAAACTTTATTCTTCACAAACTGGAGAAACAATCTGAGGAGGAACAAGCTGGTGGTCCTATTTGTTGAAGGTACCCCATTACTTTTGGGTTGATCTGTGATTTATGCCACATCACCCTTACCTCTTTCGTAATACCTCTACAGAGCAAAAACACCTGGAAAAAAAATAACTTTTACCTTCTTACAAATCAACAGTCTGACAAATCTCTTAAATTCAGTTACATCAAGCCTGGCAGGGGCTGTGCTTACAACGGCTCAGAGAACTGGAGTCAAAGATGCAATTTGTTCTTGGTGAGCTGAGCATATCCACAATATATGTAAATCACAGTGTGCCACTACCTGTCTTTATCTCATTCAAAGTGAAAAAAAAACATGAGGACCTTTTCTACCCCCAATCGTATTTATACTCAGTGATGTGGAGAAAAAATAATAAGTTTAGAGAAACTGAAATGTTTTTTTTATTATTTCTCTCTCTATTTTTTTGAGATACCACCAACGGACACTGATTCAAAACCCAGCAAGTCTCCTTTAATACCTGGGAAATTAAATTGTCAGCCCATTATCAGCAGGGTCCAGTCGGCTGTATCTAAAATGCAACAGCAAAGAAGCACACCCAAAAAATGAGCAGGACATTTGCCTGAGACTGCAGTTTTGTAGAGGGGTGGAGAGGAGTGGAGTGCCTGGGTGAGCAGAGGGGGACTTTCTGCATTTAAAATGTTAAGCTTTACCCATAGTCATTTTCAAGCCAGCCAAGCATCAAATGGAACACAGTTTAAGGAAAGAGTAGGCACTGATTTTCTCCAGGAGCTTTGACAGGATGGACATGGTGTGTGTGTGTGTGTGTGTGTGTGTGTGTGTGTGTGTGTGTGTGTGTGTGTGTGTGTGTGTGTGTGTGTGTGTGTGTGTAGGGAGCAAACAAACATTCTTGTTATGCTGTATTATCCCTTGCTGTGAAAGTCGAGGTGGTGGAAAAATCATGGAACATCACATTAGATATTGGTATATACACTACAGTGTATGTGTTAGTGTGTGTCTGTGTGCATGAGAGAGAGAGAGGGATAAAAACGAAAACAGAGGCAGCAACAAAAGCATGATTAACAACAAGGCTGACAGGTAAACCAAGGCTCTGGAGTTGAGCATCCTGTTTTTCTTGTGCGTTTTTTTTCTTGTGTAATTAATTAGGGTTATTAGATGGGTTAAATGCAGAGGATACATTCGTCATATGTGTAAATTTATTTGGTAAATGAAAGAAAGACATTATATTTTTGGGCCTCATCTCCATATTAGCAAACATTTATTTCCCTTTCACATTGAACTTACATCCGTATTAATATTTAGAAATGCAGTTTAAGGGTTCTTTCCATCGATCATTTGTTTGTCTATAAAATGCCTGTTTTTTCAATTGTGATACAGAAAGTTTTTGGTTTTTACCAATTTATACTCTTCAAACATATATTTTCGGTCCACCTTTGATTATAGTCAGTGGACCATAAAAGAGCAAAGCGATCATTTCACTGATTGATCCAAGAACCAACTGTTTAAGAGCAACTGTACCCAGGCTAATAATCCTGCTTGCACCACCAACTAGTGGTGACAACAGGCTTTTTCCAAACCCTGTACTGCTGTGATGTAACATGGCGCTGCAGCATTACTCTGAAGCAACACAGCTGTCTGTAGTCACAGACAAGTACAACAGGCCATACCTGACCACACCCAGCTGTGAACCTGGATGTGGTCAGAGATTCCAGACACATTTTTCCTTCCATAATCTAGAGTGAAGATACTGCAATAAATGAGGTAGTGTATAGCCAGGCTGAATGTTGGTTGTCGGTTCAATCATGACATGCAACCAGTTAAGTTT